>NC_056737.1:179594919-179894919 GCF_019279795.1 Protopterus annectens | reverse complement strand
GCATTACTTGTGGAAAGCAAATACCTGATAAAGATTTTCATTTGTACTGTACTCCATGCCTAGGTGCTGACCACGATGTACCTTGCTGTCGGTTTTGTGCTTTATTTAATCAGGGCACTATCCGTCGTCGGTACATTTTCGCCTCTAAATATTTCTGTTCTTGGTTTAATTATCCAGAAATGTTGTCGGTTAGCCATCTGACTACCGGGATTCCAAAAAAACGCAAAGATAAAGACAGAGTCAGGCCGCTGCGGTCCAAAATTGCCGGCGATGCTTCTCCTAAGCCAGTCGCCAGTTCGCCGGTACTCAGTGAGGCGCTTTCGCAGCCCCTAATACCCGCTAAGTCTGGTTCGCAGGCCTCTACTGAGACCCATTCGGAGTCTGGTATGCCGCAAGATGCTTCAACTATGGAACCCGCGGATGTCTCTACCTTGGATGGGTCAGGAGCCTGGGCAGGCACTGGCTTCTGAGTGTGTATTCAGGCCTACAGACATGCATATTAAACCGATGTCTCCTTCTCTTAGGTCTAAATCTCGAACCATGCCTAAAAAGCCGATGCCCAGGCCACATGCTCAGGCCTCTATGCCCAAAAAACAAATGATAAGAATGGATGAAGATCTAAAAACTCTAATCAGGGGTAGCCAACTCCCCCCTTTCTAAGAGGCCTAGGACTGAAGTGGTTTATGAATCTTCTGACCAGGATTCTGGTTTTTTTTTTATTCTTCGGATGGTCTGGATTTGCCTTTATCTACTTATGAGGATTCTGATGCAGAGGACTCCATTCCCTCTGCTTCACCTCCAGAAGATTTTTCTTTTGGGGAAACCCTACATACTCTAAGGGAGCATTTCCACTGGGAAAGCCAGGATTTTCTGTTTCAGAAAAGAGGCCTAGGGATTTCGTACTCCTATCTCAGCATAGGTCTTTAGCTATTCCTCCTGTACTAGACATTGTTGATATGCTTTTTCGGAATCTAGTTTGGCCCCTGACTCCTTGCCTACTCCTCCCAGAAAACCAGACAGACACTACAGGGTCCCTGAGTCACACAAGTTCCTTTTTAAGAACCCTATTACGGATCCAGAGACTATTTCACAGGGGCCCAAGGGCATTATGGCTTCTACTGCTAAAACTCCTACCCCTTCTGATAGAGACTCCAGGGCGTTGGATAGATGGGGTAAGAAGGTCTACACTTCTGTAACCTTGGCCATTAGGGCTTTAAACTGCCAGTTTCATATGTTAAGGTATCAGCAATATGTTATTGAATTGCTTAAACAGAAAATGATGTTGATTTCTGACTTTGTGGAAAATAAAGAATTACAGGATTTAATGCATTCTGCTGAACAAGTTGGAAAACATACTTTGCAATGTGGCTTTGATTCATTAGAGGCCTCTTGCAGAGCCGCTGTTACTGGGTCTCTGCTCAGAAGGCATGCTTGGCTTAAGGAACAATCTTTGCCTGATCATGTTAAAGCTAAATTGTTGGATGCTCCCTTAAATCAGGACCGCCTGTTTGGCAACAAGGCTGAGGAAGTTCTTAAAAAGATGGAAGATAAAGCTAAATATATGCAAACTGTTAAAATTTCTTACAAGTTCAGCCTCCTAGATTTAGTAGGCACTGGCCCTCTAAGAGTTGGTCCTTTCCCACCCCTTCCAGGTCTTCTCAAGCCAAACCTAGACACAGCAAAAACCCCAGGATTCAGTCCCAGGGGACACACAGGACTAAGCAGTGGGGGGCTGTATCAGTCCGTTACTTCAAAATCTGAGGTTAATACAGGGATAGAAATGACACAAAACACCAAGGCTCAAACTTAACTTATTAATTTATTAAGCAAAACTTTTCTTAAAGTACAGTAAGGCTAATACTAAATAAACCAAAACTAATAAATCATGTACTTACAAGCATATGCATAAACAAAATCATCTTTGCCACTGATAGGGAAACTTCGAATCCTATCCAGTGCAGCTATCTGTTCAGTCAAGGCAAGGCCGACACTGGCGAAATGTCTCTAAGCTCAGTTCAGGCTGGTGCTGTGATCAAATCCGGATGCTGATGATGATTCTCATCTTAGCCTTTGAGCTTTTATAGTCTTTTTTGAGCTGACAGAATATTGTAGAAAGATCTGACATTACAGGCTCATCATGAGTTGATGGAATATTTTAGAAAATTACAGATCATTTCCTAAGTTGTAAACAAGTCTCATAATGTCTGGTCTTGTGCCCTACTTCCCTTTTTCAGAGAGCAGTTAGCTCACAGTCTTGTGATAAAGTTCCTCTTTGAAATCCCCACATTCTGATAAACATCTTTTAAGCTGATAAACAACTTATAGGTTAACAAAAGTTCAGTAATACCAGTAATCAGTGAGCAAGGCCTGCTCTTAAGCATATTGTATTGTTCAGTATTAGCAGCATATAGTGATGTAGTGGCATATCAAGAACTAGCAATAGTCAATCTAGCAATAATTAAACATACACAGTGATATGTGGCTCGAGGCATAGCAAAAGCTGGTAGACTGTGTGGATCCGTCACAGGGGCCTCCACTTCCAAATCTGGGAGTAATAAGACTCCCCCTATGGTAAACTGTCTCAATAACTTCCTTTTAAAATTTCCAAGCACTTATCAGCTGACTGCCCCTTTGGGGGGAAAGATTGCTCTTCATAGAAAGAACTGTCAACTCATTACCCAGGTCAAATGGGTTTTAAATATAGTGTCCCAGAATGCAGATTTCACTTCCACATGTTGCCAACACCAAGCGGGTGGCCTGACCTACCCCCAAATCAGTGGGCAGAGGCTTAAAAACAAGTACTGTCTCTTAAGCATGGGGGCTATTCAGCTGGTACCAGAAAAGGAAAAGGGACAAGGTTTCTACTCGAGACTTTTCCTGGTACCCAGAAAAGACAATTCATGGCATCCTATCCTGGACCTCTCTACTCTAAGCACCTTTTTGGAGATTCCAAAATTCAAGATGCTGATTCTTCACCAATTACTTCCTGTGCTAGACAAAGATGCCTGGTTGGCAACACTAGCTTTAAAAGAAGCATACCTGCACATCCCAATCAAGGAATCTTGCAGAAGATACCTACGCTTCAAAGCAGGCTACATGCACTATATCAGTTCTCTGCACTGCACTTTGGCTTATCTACTGTGCCCAGGGTATTCACAAAGTGCCTAGCTCCAGTTATTGCCTTTTGCAGGCAAAGAAATATTCAAATATACCCATACCTGGATGATTGTCTAATTCAGGCAGAAAGCCAGGACATACTTTTGGGTCATCTGGCCTTTGTACAAATGGTTCTAACTTGTCTGGGGTACACCATAAACGAAAAGAAATCACACCTGGTACCCTGTCAACAAATTATAGTCCTGGGAGCAAGCTTGAATACAGCATGTTCATCATGTTACACTGCTGCAGTCATTACACTTGGGTTATCCAGCCTTCAGGCGGTCCCTCAGTCAGCCAGAGTTCCAAAGTCTTGGTCCGGTGTCGGTTGCTGTTGCTTCTTCCCTGACGTCATGCGCCAGGAGTATATAAGATGCAGCCGACGCCATTTTCTTCAGTCTTTCTTGCCACGCGGTGCCCGAAGCAAAAGCAGTTCGCAAGTGCCGGTCGGCTGACTCCTGAGATTTTCAATTCGAATTTCAGAACCGAAGTCTTCTATAAAGCTAAGTACCCCGTTGGGGAAACTTTTTCTTGCCTCAGACCGATGTCAGTAAAAGTTAATAATTGTATTTCTTGTGGGAAGCAAATACCTCATAAGGATTTTCATTCTTTCTGTACATCCCATGCCTAGGCCCAGACCACAACGTCACTGGTTGTCGGTTTTGTGCTAGGTTTATCAAGCGCACTATAAAACGTCGGTTTGATTTTGCCCGACATTATTTTGGTAGAAAATTCAATTATACCATGCCGTCGGAACAACCGGGATACACAAAAAGCGCAAAGACCAGGACAGGCATCCGAGGCCCAAAACTGTACGACGAAGCCTCTTCTGGGCCCGTCGCCGGTTCTCCGGTTTTCAGCGAGCCGCCTTTGCAGCCCCTGACGACCACTTCTTTAGAACCACAGGCCTCCACAAACTTCCACGTGGAGATGGCTGGGCCTCCGGATACTCTAGATTTAGGCCCTACTGAGACTAACCCTTCAGAGGGATCCGGGACAGCTGAACAGCCCTCGGCTTCAGAGGGTGTATTCAGACCTACTCAACTAACCATCAAATCTTCTGCAAAGGCTAAAACACCTTTAAAAACAAAGAAGCAAGTTCAGCATTCACCAGCACAGGCCTCCATGCCTGAGAAACAGATGCTAAAAATGGTCGAAGACTTAATTACTCTGATCAGGGGTTCCCATCCCCCTCCTGATAAAAGGCCTAGACAGGATGCAGACTATGACTCATCCGACTAGGTGTCCATTTATACCCCCTTATGAGGATTCTCATGCTGAAGAATCAATTCCTTCAGCCTCTCCTCCAGAGGACTACTCCTTTGGGGAAACTTTACATACCATTAGGGAGCATTTCCATTGGGAGGGCCAGGATTACTCAGAATCCAAGAAAAGGCTCAGAGATTTTCTTTTATTACCTCAACACAGACCCCTTGCTATTCCGCCAGTGTTAGATATTGTGGATGATGTGTATTCTGAATCCAGTTTAAATCCTGATTCTTTACCTCCTGCTGCTGTTAAACCAGACAGATACTACAGAGTCCCTGACTCTCACAAATTTATTTATAAAAGCCCTGTTGCTGACCCTGAAACTATTTCCCAGGGCCCCAAAGGGGTAAAGGCCTCTACAGCTAAAAATCCAGTTCCATCTGACAGATTCCAGAGCATTAGACAGATGGGGGAAGAAAGTATATACATCTGCAACTTTAGCAATGAGGGCCTTAAATTGCCAGTTTCACATGCTTAAATATCAGCAATATTTGATGTCTCAATTAAAACAAAAAATGCTTCCAAATTCAGATCTTCCTGACTATAAGGAAATGCAGGATTTATTGCATGCAGCTGAACAAGTGGGTAAACATATTTTGCATTGTGGTTTTGATTCATTAGAGGCCTCCTGTAGAGCAGCGGTTACAGGGTCTGTCATTCGAAGACATGCTTGGTTAAAAGAGCAGACTTTACCAGATCATGTTAAAGCAAAATTATTGGATGCACCTTTGCAGCAGGATGTTTTATTTGGAGTTAAGGCAGAAGAGGTATTAAAGAAAATGGAGGATAAGGCAAAATCTATGCAAATGGTGAAGGATTTCTTACAGTTTCAGCCTCCTCGATTTAGCAGAAATTGGCCAACAAAAAATTGGTCCTTTCCAGTTATAGACAGACCTCAAAGGGGGCAGATACAGACGTCCAAGAGGCAGAGGTCAGCCACAAGGTTCTTACAAGCCTCGACAATGGGGTGCTTCAACCCAGAATGGAGGGGAAGACAGGCCTCAACCTTATAGAAAACAGCCCCAATGACTTCCCACTACAGCTGCCAAACACTTCTCTCTTGGCTGCCCCTTTGGGGGGGGGGGGGGACTAGCTGTTTTCTCTCACAATTGGCATATGATCACCAAAAACAAATGGGTTCTCAATATTGTATCTCAAGGTTACAGGTTCCACTTTCACACTCTGCCAAGGTTAAAAGGAATGCCAAACCTGCCACCAAATCAATGGGCAGTGGCTCAAAGACAAATTACAGTACTCATGGACATGAGAGCTATTCAGAAGGAACCAACACAGGAGCAAGGACAAGGATTTTACTCAAGACTCTTTCTGGTTCCCAGAAAGGACAAAGCCTGGAGGCCCATTCTGGATCTTTCCTCTCTAAATACTTATCTGGATGTTCCAAAATTCAAAATGTTGACACTACAGCAGCTTCTTCCCATGCTGGGCAAGAAAGCTTGGCTCGTTACTTTGGACCTCAAGGAGGCATACCTGCATGTCCTTATCAGACAAAATTGCAGAAGATACCTCAGATTCATAGCTGGTTCAATGCATTATCAATTCTCTGCACTGCCCTTTGGCTTATCTACTGCGCCCAGGGTCTTTACAAAATACCTGGCACCAGTAATTGCACATTGCAGACAAAAAGGAATTCAAATTTACCCATACTTGGACGACTGCCTTATTTTCAAGCAGAGAGCAAAGACTTTCTTCTAAAGCATCTGGCGTTTGTAAAAAGATTGCTAATTTGCCTAGGGTACACAGTAAACGAAAAGAAGTCAAAACTAGTGCCCTCACAAGAGATGATATTCCTGGGTGCCAGCTTAAATACAACAGCCCAGATGGCTTATCTCATGCCAGACAAGCAAGGACAACTGACTCAATATTTTCAATTGATGGCAACAAAAACCCAACTCCTTGCAAGAAAAATTCTGCAGGCCTTGGGGTTCATGGCATCTTGCATACTTCTAATCCCATATGCCAGACTGCATATGAGGAAACTACAATGGTACCTAAAGAGTGTCTGGTCTCAACACTGTCACAGTTTGGAAACAGTAATACCACTTATCCCTTGCCTTCAACAGGAGTTTTGATGGTGGGCACAAGCCTGTCACCTCAACAAGGGACAGCCGTTCACTCAACCCACAGCCAGGCAAACACTGACAACAGATGCTTCGGATTACGCCTGGGGAGCACACATGGCAGGAAAATGTATTTAGGGCAAGTGGGCCACAGAACAAAGGCATCTTCACATCAATCAAAAAGAGATGCTAGCTGTACAAAATGCCCTTATAGCTTTCAAGGATCTTCTGCATCCAGGACAACTACTACTAAAGACAGACAACACCACGGTTATGTGGTACATAAACAAGCAAGGGGGCACTCATTCATATCCCCTCTGCAGGCAAGCCATGACCTTCTGGAACACAGCTGTAACCTATCAAGTTCATCTGCAAGCACAATTCCTGCCAGGAGAGAAAAACACTCTGGCAGACGACTTAAGCAGAAACATCATGGATCCGCACGAGTGGAAATTAAATCCACAAATATTCAGCATGATAGCACAAAAATGGTGGAGCCCGGACATAGATCTGTTTGCCTCCCCAATATATTGCCAGCTACAGAAATTCTTCACAAGGACTTACCACACACAAGCATGGAAAGTGGATGCCTTCTCATTCAGCTGGAAAAACCTACAAGTATATGCCTTCCCACCACTGCCTCTCCTTTCAAAGGTACTCCTAAAAGCCAGACAAGAAAAGCCAAAAATGATCCTGATTGCCCCAGACTGGCCACGCCAGCACTGGTACCCAATCTTGAGGAACTTAGCACAAGGTCCACCATGGATTTTGCCTCAAATCCCACATCTTCTGTCTCAACAAGACAATCAGATACTTCACAGTCAGCTCAAAACTTTAAACCTGGCTGCATGGCAGATTCCTTAGTCAAGCAAACAATACCTCTCTATAAAGCTGTTATGGATGTCATTTTGGAGGCCAGGAGGCCTAGCACCAGGAAAGCCTATTCGGATAAATGGAAGAGATTCTTTGCCTGGAACCAGGCTCACAGCCTTGACCCTCTTGTCCCAAATATTCCTTCGATACTAGAATATTTAACTGAGATGCTGGACAAAGGCCTATCCTTTTCATCCATTACGATCCACGCCTCTGCCATCTCTGCTCATTACAACACAGATCCACCAATTTTCTCTCATCCTTTGCTAAAACAATACATCAGAGGGGCTAAAAACATAAGACCGCCCCGTAGAGCACCAACTCCAACTTGGGACCTCAACTTTGTCCTGGAGAAATTAACTTTGCCTCCTTTTGAGCCAGCCAATTCAGCAGAATTAAAATATGTCTCATGGAAAACTGCTCTGATTCTGGCAATAACCTCAGCACGAAGAGTTTCAGAATTACAGGCACTAATGGCAGTGGAACATTTCATCATTTTTCACCAAGACAGGATGTCTTTAAGAACAAACCCTACTGTTATGCCAAAGGTGGTATCAAGTGTGGCTCTAAACCAAACTATTCACTTGCCAACATTATATCCAAATCCCCAGAATAAAGGGGAGAGACTTCTGCATTCCTTGGACATACACAGACAGTTACGCTTCTACTTGAACAAAACGAAAGCTTTCAGGAAAACTGAGCAGTTGTTTGTAGCATATGCTGCAGGAGCACAGGGAAAAGCTATTTCAAAACAGACCATATCAAAATGGATAGGGCACTGTATACGTTTCTGCTATATACAACATGGAAAAGCTGTACCTAGCAACATTAGATCTCATTCCACCAGGGCTACAGCCACTTCAACTGCCTACCTCAGAGGAATACCTACCAAGGACATTTTGGAAGCTGCAACTTGGAGTTCTGTGCATACCTTTACCAAACATTACCACCTGCCTCTTTACTCTAAATCCAAAGCTGGCTTTGCCACTGCAGTGCTGCAGGGCCTTATAGCCACCCCTAATGCCTTATAGAACCAGCCACCCAACCTTAGCTTTGGGATTCTACCCAAGTGTAATGACTGCAGCAGTGTAACACGATGAACATAGTACAGTTTTGTACCTACCATAAATGTAGATGTTCCAGTGTATACACTGCTGCAGTCCAGGTTACCCTTCCTCCTTCCCCTCTTCCTTGCTGGTACTTATCTATGCCTTCTACCTTTTACAACCTATGTGGTGTATTTGCTGGTAACTGAAAGTTTTTGATTTCATTTTTTATGTATGTTTTATTAGCAATTTGCATTGCCTACCTATTTTGGGGGCACCTGACATCTGGGGCAAGAAAAACTGAAGAAAATGGCGTCGGCTGCATCTTGTATAACCCTGGCGCACTGACGTCAGGGAAGAAGCGACAGCAACCGACGCCGGACCAGGACTTTGGAACTCTGGCCGACTGAGGGACGGCCTGATGGCAGGGTAACCCAAGTGTAATGACTGCAGCAGTGTATACACTCGAACATCTACATTTATGGTAGGTACAAAACTGTACTTTCCCAGATGGGCCTACCTCACGCCACTGAAACAAATTCATTTGACAGCCTACTTCAAACAAGTGGCCACAAAAACCCTGCTATCTACAAGACAAATACTGCAAGTCTTGGGGTTCATGGCCTCGTGCATTCTTCTAATTCCATATGCAAGACTGCATATGAGGAAACTACAGTGGTATCTAAAAAGCCTATGGTGTCAACATTCTCAGGATCTAGAACAATGATTCCTATCATGCCTTGCCTACGCCTAGAGTTTCTTTGGTGGGCAGTGGCCTGCCACCAAAACAAGGGACTACCTTTCCCACCACCCCCTGCCGCCCAAACCCTAACAACAGATGCATCAGACTATGCATGGAGGGCTCACCTGGCAGGGAAGTGAATTCAGGGCAAATGGAACCCAAGACAAATGCGCCTGCATATCAAACAAAAAGAAATGTTAGCTGTACAGAATGCTCTGACATCCTTCAAGGACCACATTCTTCCAGGACAACTAATGGTAAAGACGGACAACACCACTGTTATGTGGTACATAAACAAGCAGGGGGGTACATATTCTTACCCCTTCTGCAGACTAGCCATGGCATTGTGGAACACAGCCTTGAGCTACCAAGTGCACCTACAAGCTCAATTCCTGCCAGGAAAATTAAATACACTGGCAGACGGACTAAGCAGAAACCTCATGGACCCACACGAGTGGAAACTGGAACCAAGGATTTTCAACATGTTGACAAGCAAATGGGGGAGCCCAGATATAGACCTGTTTGCCTCTCCCCAGAACTACCAGTTACACAAATTTTGCACAAGGACTCCCCACAAACAAGCCTGGAAAGTGGATGCTCTGTCCTTCAGCTGGAAAACCCATCAGTCTATGCCCCCCCCCCCCTCTGCTTTTGCTCTCCAAAGTACTACTAAAAATCAAACAGGACAAACCAAGGATGATTTTGATTGCTCCAGACTGGCCAGACCAACACTGGTACCCCCTCCTGCACAGTGTGTCACAGTTATCCCCATGGCACCTACCTCAGACTTCCTTCCCTGTTGTCTCAGCAGGAGAACCAGATTCTGCATCCTCCACTTCTAACACTGAACCTAGCAGCCTGGCGAATTACCTAATCTCTCCTGTACCATCCGTCAGTAAACCTGTGATGGATATATGAGGCAAGAAGGTATAGTATTAGAAAATCTTATGCTGAAAAATGGAAAAGATTCTGTGCCTGGAACCAATCTCAAGGGATAAACACAGCAGCACCCAATTTACCTCAGATTTTACAATACTTAACTGAGATGCTTCACCAAGGTCCTGTCTTTTTCCTTCATCAAAATTCACGTCTCAGCCATTTCAGCTCATCATAACACAGAATCTCCCCTCTTCTCTCATCCACTGCTCAAGCAGTTCCTCAGAGGGGGAAAATAATTTGAGACCACCCAGGAGAGCCTCAACCCCAGCCTGGGACCTTAACTTTGTTTTGGAGAAACTCACACTACCTCCTTTCGAGCCAGCTGCTACTACAGTCTTCAAATTTCTTTCTTGGATAACAGCTTTCCTTTTAGCAACCACTTCAGCAAGAAGGATATCTGAATTACAGGCCCTTATGGCAGTGGAGCCTTTCATCATCTTTCATGCGGACAGGGTGTCCCTCAGAACCAATCCATCCTTCATGCCCAAGGCGGTATCCAGTGTGGCTCTTAATCAGTCCATTCATTTGCCAACCTTCTTTCCCAATCCACAGTATAAAGGGGAATGGAGACTACATTTTTTAGATGTGCACAGACCACTCAGATTCTACTTGGACAGGACTAAACCTCAAAGGAAATCTGAACAACTGCTGGTGGCATTTGCTGCAGGGGCAGAGGGGAAGGCTATTTCAAAGCAAACCATTACATTCATTTCTGCTATAAGCACAATGAAAACCTATCCCACAGGGGATCAGACCACACTCCACCAGGGCTGAATCTTACCTCTACAGCCTTTATCAGAGGAGTCCCTAACAGGGACATCCTAGAAGCTGCTACCTGGAGTTCTGTACATACTTTCATCAAGCATTATCATTTGCCAATTTTTTTCTAAATCCAGAGCTGTCTTTGCCACTGCAGTCTTGCAGGGCCTTATAGCTGGTCCTAATGCTGTCTAATTTCCTCCTCCCAGCCATAGCTTTGGGAATCTACCCAAATGTAATGACCAACAGTGAAACACGAAGAACATAGTACAGTTGTGTAAATGTAGATGTTCGAGTGTATTCACTGTTGCAGTCCTGGTTACCCTCCCTCCAGCCCCCTAACTTCTTTTGGCTTTACCTCTACTTTCCTTTACTAGGCTTAAAAGCTTTTTGGTGTATTTGCTTTTTTGCTGGAGGTATATCATTGTATTTTTATAGTTAATGGCTTCCTATTAGGGGGGCACCTGACATCTTGGGCAAGAAAAACTGATGTAATGGCGTTGGCTGCATGTTTTATACCCCTGACGGCTTGACGTCATGGAAGAAGGGACAGCAACTGACGCAGGACCAAAGACTTTGTTAATCAGGCCGACTGAGGGCTACCTGCAAGCAGATAACCCAAATGTAATGACTGCAACAGTGAATACACTCTAACATGTACATTTATGGTAAGTTCACACAACTGTACTTTTCTTTATGCCTTCCCACCCCTTCCTCTTATACAAAAGGTCCTGTTCAAAATGTATTTATTTTATTTGACATTTGTGTACCGGGATGGTCTGACTGGGTCTACAGAACCCGTTTTCAGCAGAGGCCCGGAGGGAAAAGCTCCACATATAGTACAGTACAGATACTATGTAATCCAGTACAATACAAATAACATTAAAAGTACTATAGAAAAAATAAGTTCAAAGAACATAAACTATAACTATGTTACAATATATTACAATAAATACTACACATCTAGATAATTAAAACAGTATAGACAGTGATAGTCACTCTTACTATGTACATAGCCTATGAGTAGATAGTGTCCAAAAATAGTATGTAGGTAGTACATTGTATAACACTGACTGTTACAGTTCATGAAAAAATAGAATGTTGGTTTCAGTTAGGAAAGTAATAGCCATAAAGCTAGTAATGCAGAAAGAGAGAGAGTTAAGAATACAGCAATTAGACTGAGCGGTAGCTTAAGGGTATGATATAGAAATAGAGAAGGAGTTAGGAGAGCCTTAGAATCTTGCAGACTATGAGGGTGTGAAATGTGACAGAAGAGGAGGATGAGGCTAATGTGTAAGAAGAGGAAGAGCTGAGCATTAGGCAGGCTTTATGCAGGAGCAGAGCCATGTATTTTTTAGATGACTTTTTAAAGACATAGACCTAGTAGCTAGAGGTAGTGAATTCCATACTATAGAGACAGAGTATGAATACAGAGAGTGACCTGGTCTTAAGATAGCTAAGAGATTTTTGTCTCCTGATTGTAGGGATCGATTTGGTATGTTTAGATGTGACTAGATTGGCTAGTGCGGGGCAGGCAGTAGACTTGAAGATAAGGTTGTGCAAGGTGGATAGCTGAATAAACGCAAGTTAGTTGGGGAGTTCAAGCCACTTTAGTTCTAGTAACGGCTTACAGTGTTGTGTGTGATATCTAGAATTTGTGTGATATCTAGAATTTGTGGCAAACTTTGCAACTTTGTTGTAGCACTGTTCCATCTTGCATAGGGTAAAACTTTGTAAGTTAGTTAGGACAGGAGCACCGTAAAGAAGGGAAGGAAGTAAAAATGTTTTTGCAAGTGTAGTTTTGGTTGCTGCAGTAATGAAATGTTTGTTTCTGTATAAAAGTCCCAGTTTTTGAGAAGTCTTCTGTACATTTTGCTGTATATGGGGGTTAAATGATTGTTTGTGAAAATGTTGAAGAGTAGGAGTCTGAGGATGTAGCCTTGAGGGACCCCAATAGGGTTATGCAGAAAGGGTGAGAGTTCATTGGACCATTTCACTGCTTGTCCTTGAGGTAGCCCTGAAACCAGCATGTCCTCCCCACGGTCGAGTGGCGTTCGAAAGACATGCGTGAATGGGCGTGCCTTCATTGAAGGTTGGCGTCGGGCTGGCACCTCGGCACCGTAAAAATCAACTGCCAATCAGTAGCAGGCCGGAGTTCCGCTGTGGTGACCCCTAACTGGGAAAAGCCGAAAGAAAAACAACATCTGAGAAGCCTAATTTAGACAGTGTGGTCAATAGTAAGGAGTGAGACACTGTGTCAAAGGCCTTGGAGAGATCAAGAAAACTAAGGCTATATAGCATCCCGCATCTCTGGCCTTGCTCATGGTGTTTGTAAAGGATAATAGAGTTGTAGCTGTGCTATGCGTGGGTCGGAAGCCATGTTGGGTTTTGGTTAAAAGATTATTTTGCAATAGGTATTGTATTACCTGCTGATGGATACCTCTCTCTCGAGAATTGTGGATACGGGTGGCGAGATGGGCATATGATGGAAATTGGATGGTTCAAAAGAGTTGCCTCCTTTATGGATGGGGGTGATATAAGCTTGTTTCCATATGGTAGGTACTTCTGATTCAGATAAAGACCTATTTATAAGAATACTGATTGGATAGGGGATTGAGTTGGCAGCCAGTTTGAGGTAGTGGGGTGGAAGATTATCAGCTGAAGTGGAACAGGGTTTTAGTTTTTGTAGCAGTTTCTTAATGGTGTTCAGTGGGTATGGGCTGAAATGGGAATGGGGATCATATGACATTTTATTGAGTAGGCAGTTTATTAATGACAGGGTTAGAAGTAGTTGATGGTCTAGGGTTGGTGTCTGAATAGGTTGAAGGGTGGGGGATTCAACATCATGGTTGTTAGTAGGTCAGATATTGATTTTATGACGTGCTTTTTAGTTTTCGGCTATTTGTGATGGAGGGTTATCAGGTGATAGGGTGTGCTCTTTGTTTGTTCCAGATTAGAGAAGATATGAGCTGGGAGTACTGTGACTTCTTATCTCTGTTGATTATTTTTGTCACTTTGTTACGTAGTGTTTTGAAATTTACATGATTTTGTTCATTTTTGTTTAGTCTCCCGGTCATCCAGGCTCGGTCCCTTTGCTTCATCAGGTGTTTTCATTCCTTTGAGAGTCGTGATGCAGAATTCTTTTTGATTCTTTTCAAACAAATGTGAGCTAGGGTATTACGTCTGTGAAGGAAGGCGGTAATAGTATAACATCATTAAAGGGTAGTTAAGTGTTGTCCAATCTATTTCATGTAGGAGATTGTTGAATTTATGCTGACAAAAATTAGTTGAGTTCCTAACTGATTTTACAGTGTGTACTCTTAGTTGTTGGGAGTTTGTTCTAAAGGAATAAGCTGGCAGATGATAGCTCAGGGGGCTAGACAGTGCACCGGAAGAGGTGTAATTGGTGGGGTGGGGTACGAGGATCTAGTGTAGAGTGGATTGGCAGGTAAGATATTTGCTGCATCTTGTTGGCGTATTGATAAGCTGGGAAAAAACATACAGATTTGTAGTATTTGTGGGAGATTTGGAAGCTGTAGTTTGCCAATCTGTATTTACATCGCCTAAGATTATTGTTTCAGGGTTTGTTTGGGATGTCCAGGATAAAATATTGATAAACACTGGTATATTGTGTCCTTGTAGGATATGTATTACTATTATGCAAATCCTTTTTGATGTGTTGAAGTTCAAAAAAGAGATTAGTACCTCAGCATTAGAAAAGATGGGTATATTACTGGTGTAGGGTGTGATGTTGAACATAGAGGGCTATAGGAGAGCTAAAATAGTACAGGATGCTCCCAAAATCTTGTTTTTGATTCCATTTTGGCCCAGATAACATTGGATCTGAAGTAGTTAACTTCATTTGTGCATCAACCTATGGGTTATCGGATCCATATCAGATCCGAGCCGGCAGTTTCCAACAGCTGAGATCCAAGCTCCTCCCCCTACCCGTAATCCCCTGCCATCCCTTACTGACCTCAGATCTAGTTTGCCGTGGTTATACCAGCAGCTTGATCTCGAGCTTCCAGGGCTTTAGAGCATATATTCTGTGAGAAAATCCTCTTTTTTTTTTTTTTGGATAGCTAAAGTTGAGTGTGTGTGTTTGTTTTAGGATAGTTTGTTAAACTTATTGTTAGTGTATCCTTTTTGTATTACCCTCCCCCCCCGTTTCGTGAGAGTGTTAGGGTGTGTGTGGTTTTGGGGCCTAGTGAGTGTGTTTTTAGTTTACTATGCCAGAGGCCTCCAAAACGTTTTTTTTTTAAATGTACCAAGTGTGGCCATAAGACCTCCCCAGCAGATGGCCACACTCTGTGCGTTTTATGCCTTGGGGTTGAACACCTGTCATCCGGCTGCACTATTTGTGCAGCGTTCAACCCCAGGGCTCTCAAGGACCGGAGGTCGAAGCTGATTCTGGCGGGACTTCTGCCCCCCGGACTCGGCTCTGTCCTCCGGTCCCCCCCCCCCCCATGGCTCCTGCCACGGCTGCGGCAGTGCCTTTGGCTACTTCCCTTCCTTTGGCCGGGACTCAACCTCCCTCCTTGGGCCAAGAGGATAGGGAAGCCAGACGTGAGAAGCGCAAGGAGAAGCATCACAAGCAGCGGGCCGAAGCCTCTGCATCGGCCCTGCCAGCCAAGCGGGCTTCTCCCCCTGAGACTGCTGAGCCTTCTCCTTCTCGGCTCCGTTCACCCCGCTTCTCGCCTGGGCCGGAGGAGGAGAAGGCCTGGTCTCCTTCGAGGTCATCGAAGCGGCACTCCTGTCCCGCCTCGGTGACCTCCTCTAGGTCCACTAGAAGTTTAACTGGTGCAGACTTGGACCAGATGATGCAAAGGTTCCCTTAGGCCCAATTGCAGATGGGAGTGCTCCTGCCCCCCCCCTCCGGGGGGGGGGAGCTCGACCCCATGTTTTGTCCCGATTGCTCCTTCCCCGACCCACTTCTCGGGTTCGGGGGCTTCGGAGCCGACTAGCGTTGGAGCCGGGGGACTGTTGGCGCCGATAGAGTCGAGTGCTTCGGTGCCGATGGCACTCTCGAGTCTGTCAGGTCCCTTTTCTGCGGATCCGAACTCTCAGAGCCGAGCTGAGCTTCGGATCCGAGACGGTTAGTATGCCTTCCGCTCCGTCCAGGTCGGAGCATACTGGGCCCTTGGATCCGATCACCTCGGTGCCGGCTCCGATCCACGTGTCGGATCCGAGGGAGGGTCTGCTCTCGGATCCTAGGGAGAGCAGCTCTCCTTCGGCCTTCGACGTGATGGAGAGGGTTCTGTTGAGGGAATCCAGGCCCCTGGCCCTAGCTACGGCCCCACCCTACACTTCCTCTCAGACGGGCCCGACTTCCATCACCCGGCCCCAGGGACAGCCTGCTCTTACGTCCCAGATCGTTCCTTTGTTGGAACAGGATGTGGTTGGTGAGACCTCCTCGGACAGCCCCCCCGAGGAAGTCCCTCACAAACGCAAGTGCAAAAGGAGGCACTTGGACTCCCCTGAGTCCTTGACAGAGGACATGGACTTGGAGGAAGGGGAAGGCTCCCCAAGATCACCCCGAATGGCCACTCTTAGGTCTATTTCCAATACCTCTATGCGGCTACTATCCCATGCTACGGAGGGACCGCTAGAGCTAGCAGAGCGGGCGTTGTCCTAAGGTGACAGGCGTGGCTCCGCCACTGTGATTTCGCGGAATCCTTTAAGGCATCATTCGCTAACACCCCGTTTGGTTCTGCCCGCTGTGGCAAGACCATATGCGACACCTTAGTCCAGAGCGAGAAAGACGGGATGACGCTGTCTGCCGTCTGAGTCTGCTTCTCTGCTCCCCAGAGGTCCTTCTCCAAGAACCAAAAGGGACAGAAGAAAATGTGGTTCCGGAAGTCTCAGCAGTCCCATTTCGCTCAGGACCCCCAGTCCTTCAGGGGCAGAGGGGGACAGGGTGGATGCCGCCCTAGAGGCAGAGGGGGCCCGAAAAACGTTGGTTCCAGAGAACCTTTCTCTGATCAGCCCACGCAGCAACCCTGAGGGGTTACCCGACTGCTCCACTCTGGAGGCAGTTGGGGGGCATTTCTCGAAGCACCTAGCAGCTTGGGAGTCCATCACAACAGACCACTGGGTGCTTCGGATTATATCCAGAGGCTACGAGATTCCGTTTCTCCATCCCCCTCTCAGATCCAGATCCCTCCCCGATGTCCCATCTGATTAGAGGAAGGCCGCAGCCGCGGAAATTCAGTGGCTGCTAGAAAAAGGAGCGATCCAGCACGTCCCCCTAGACCAGTATGGATCAGGCTTTTACTCCAGGTTCTTCTTGGTGCCAAAAAAGACGGGGGATTTAAGACCAATCCTCTACCTTTCTCTCTTGAACCTGGCGGTAACCAAAGAAGAGTTCTGGATGGTCACCCTTCAATCCATTCTCCCCCTCTTGCAGGAGAATGACTGGATGTGCTCCATAGACCTCAAAGACGCATACTACCACATCTTGATGGACAAACGGTCCAGGAGGTTTCTCCGCTTCAGGCTAGGAGCCAGCCATTACCAATTCAGGGTCCTCCCTTTTGGTCTCACCACAGCCCCCAGGGTGTTCACCAAGGTGTTAACGGCCCACCTGAGACTCCAGGAGTCTTTCCATATGTGGACGACTGGCTCCTGACCGCTCCCACAAGGCATCTACTCTGCACGGCCAGGAATTTTTTTCTTCACCTAGCTCCCCGGCTGGGGATCACGATCAATGTGGGAAAATCTTCCCTTCTTCCTACTCAGGTCATACATTTCATCGGAGCCAGGTTGAACACAAATCAGCTTATAGCCTTCTTGACTCCGGACCGGCTGCAATCTTTAAAACTTCATGTGCAGGCCATTCTTCATTGCCCAGCCCCTCCGGCAGAATTGGTCCTGAGGGCCTTAGGCTCGATGGTGGCAAAGCAACCATCAACCTTTTGCCCATGGCGCGCCTAAATATGAGAATCCTGCAATGGACCCTCCAAGCCCAGTGGTCCTTCCTTCATTACCCCCTGAGCCATCCTCTTCCTCTCAGCAGGGTTTGCAGGAGAGCCCTCTTGTGGTGGCTCCAATCTCCGGACCTCCAGAAGGGGTGCCCCTTTTCTATGTCCCCTCCCTTAACCACGGTGACCACGGACGCCTCTCGCCTCGGGTGGGGGGGGGCATTGTTTGGGCAGGACCGTCCAAGGCACGTGGAACCATGTGGAGACCTCACTGCATATCAGTGTCCTAGAGATGAGGGCGGTTCTGTTAGCGTTGCAAGCACTTCAGAGCCTTCTTCCCGTCGGGACAATTGTGATCCAGACAGACAACATGTCGGTCGTCTGGTATATCAACAAACAAGGGGGAACCAGGTCCTATCCACTTTGTCGAGAGGCCATGAGAGTGTGGGAATGGGCGATTTCCACCAACCATTTTCTCATAGTGATGCACATTCCGGGACGGTCCAACAGCGGACAGATTGAGTCGCACCATCCTCTCGCAGTACGAGTGGTCTCTGAATCTCAAAGTAGCGAAGCAGATTTTTCTCCAAATGGGGTCAACCTCGTTGCAATCTCTTCGCTTCTCCCTCAAACACAAAGTGCAACGACTACTTTGCTCTAATTCCCCCACCCAGGGAATCCAAGAGATGCTCTGGTGCATATTTGGCCACCCGGTCTACTTTATGCTTACCCTCCACTTCCCCTGATGCTGAAGTTTCTGCAGAAAGCCAGACGGTTGGGGAGCAGAATAATCCTCATAGCCCCATTCTGGCCTCGTCAGGCATGGTTCCCATATCTATGGTCTCATCTGGTGAATCCTCCCTGGATTCTAGATCCCATTCCGGATCTGATTTCTCACCCATTGGGCCTTCCGGCCCCGAGCCTGAACAACCTCAAGCTCACGGCTTGGTTGATCCAGTTCCACTGTTAGCTAGGACTCCTGGTATCTCTTCCCCAGTCAAAGCCATCCTAGTAGCTGCCCACAAGCTGTCTACTAGAAGGGTTTATAATAACAAATGGAAATGTTTTTCTATCTGGGCGGAGCACAAGAACTTGGACCCCTTTACAGCTCCGTTGCCAGCAATATTAGACTTTCTATCAGGGTTATTTGACCAAGGTGCTAGCTCCTCCACAGTCAAAGTACAATTGGCAGCTATCTCTCATTACCATGTTGGATGTGATCTGGGTCCTTTGACCTCGTCCAGATTGTGCAAGGCCTTCTTAAAAGGCACCTTCTTACTGAGACCCCCCGGTGAAGGATGTAGTTCCTCCTTGGGATTTAGCGCTGGTACTCCAGGCTTTAACAACTTCTCCCTTTGAGTCTGCAGCTTCGGTGGATCTCAAATTCTTATCCTGGAAAACAGCTTTTCTTGTTGGCATTACTTCGGCAAGAAGGGTTTTGGAACTTCAAGCCCTTTGCGCCAAGCCACCGTACTTGACATTTCCACAAAGATAGAGTATCCCTCAGGACCAATCCCTCCTTTCTGCCCAGAATTGCGTCAGAATCTAACGTCAACCAGTCTATTAACTTACCAGTCTTCTTTACCAATTATCAGAATAAGGGTGAGTACAAGTTGCATTCCTTAGATGTACACAGACAACTACGATTCTATTTACACAGGACAGCTGGTCACAGGGAATCAGACCAGCTGTTTGTATCCTTTGCTAAACCTAGTCTGGGGAAACCTGTTTCGAAAGTCACATTGTCCAGGTGGATTTCCCAGTGTATTCTTCTGGCTTATGAGAGTTCTGGCTGGCCTGCACCTCAGGGAGTCCATGCCCATTCTACTCAGTCTATTTCGACCTCCTCTGCTTTTCGTTCTAGAGTATCTTTGGATGACATTTGCTCAGCAGCCACGTGGGCTTCATCTCATACCTTTATAAACCACTAGAAGTTGGATTTTGTCTCCAGAGGGAGAGCATCCTTTGGCTCCGCAGTGCTTCGGAACATCCTTCCATGAGGACCTCCCAAGATTCAGGTAGCTGGGGACTCTGTCCCATAGGTTGATGCACAAATGAAGTTAACTACTTCAGATTAAGAAGTTATGTACTCACCATAACATTCCATCTGAGTAGGTAAACTTCATTTGTCAGCAACCGTCCCTCTCTCCATCCCCCTGACCTACTTGGATGTTCATGGTATTCCTGTGTCATGATGGATTGTATCCAGGTTAACCTATAGAGGTCTCCTCTTCTGTGATATTGCAGGTGCTGTTTTTAGGCAAACTCGATCTGAGGTCAGTAAGGGATGGCAGGGGATTATGGGTAGGTGGAGGAGCTTGGAGTTCGGATTTCAGCTGTTGGAAACTGCCGGCTCAGATCCGATATGGATCCGATAACCCATAGGTTGCTGACAAATGAAGTTTACCTACTCAGATGGAACGTTATGGTGAGTACATAACTTCTTATTCTCTCTTCTGCATTTTGCCAAGGGCAGTTATCACAAGTTACCTCACAGGATGGATCTACTCACACAAGTCTAGGAGTCTCTCATCCATCCCCACCTGTCCTCTCTTCAACTGACATTGTGGGTGTTAGGGTTTGATTCCTTTTAGGCACCTTTTTTTTATGAGCATGTGCTTCGGGTCCTACAGGAGGCCAGGAGACCCACTATCAGAAAGTCTTATTTAACCAAATGGAAGAGATTTTCTGTCTGGTGTCGTTCTTGTAACCTGGATCCAATTACTGTGCAAATTCCTTTGGTTCTCTCTTATTTGTGTCAATTACTGCTGGGTTGGCATACTCTTAGCCGACCTGTCAGCTATTTCTGCCTTTGACTCCCCCTTTGGCTTCTAGATTTGAGGTCAAACAATTTCTTAAAGGTGTCCTTCACATTAGGCTTCCCAGGAAGCCTGTTCCTGGAACCTTAATTTTGTTTTGGAAAAATTCTCATGCTCGTTTTGAGCCTGCAGCTTCAACTTCCTTACAGCATTCTCTTTGGAAGAAGCCCTTATGGCTGTTCCTCGTATTTTGATGGTTGTTCCTCCTATTTTGATTTTTCATAAGAACTGGCTGTCTCTTTGCACTAATCCTTCTTGTATGAACCATGGTGGTTAAGGAGTTGTCTCTCAATCAGTCTATTCATTAGCCCACTTTTTTCCTTCTCCACAATCTGCTAGTGAGAAGGTTCTTCATGCCTTGGATTTGCATAGACAACTCAAGATATTCTTTGGATAAAACTAAAACATTCATAGGTCTGAGCAGCCTTTTGTTTCCTTTCATCGTAGGTCTTTAGGTTTGGCTGTTTCCAAACAAACCATTTCCTCCTAGACATCATCTAAAGCCATTTCCTTTTGTTATTCCTTTCATGGGAAAAGCCTCCTCCTTCTGTTAAGGCTCATTCTACCAGGGCTGTGGCTTTGTCTGGTGCTTTTTTCAAAGGTTTGGATACTAATTCTATTCTTGATACAGCTAATAGGTCTTCTGTGCATACCAAGCAGTATAAGTTGGTTGTTGTTTCTAGGGCTAGTGCCTGTTCTGCCAGGGCTGTCCTACATGGTTTTCTGGAGGGTTGGTTGATCTTCCTCCTCCCAACTTTCTCCTTGAGCTTATGTACTCTCCCTATTTTAAAGAATATTACAGCAATGATATGGAAGGACATAGTACGAAAATCTTACCATAACAGTAGATGTCCTATTCACTGTTGCAGTATTCGCTCCCTTTCTCCTTCTGGATGGACATGTTACTTCTTTGTCTCCTTAGACTGTTGTTCCTCCTGGAGCTTTTCAGTTCTGAGGATGGTACATCTGTATGTCACCTTTATGCCCAACATCTTGCACAGGGAAGCATATGTGTGATGTATGGTGTCCGTATTACAACCTAAAGGCTTTGGTGTACTGGTCGGATGTCAGGCTACCCTTGGCAGGGGATCCCTATTGTAAATAATACTAAAATAGTGAAGAGAAGGACATCTACTGATATGGTAAGATTTTACACAGCTGCACTTTCTGAGGCCCTCCATCATCACTAAAAATTATGTGCTAAAGGCACCGTCTGTAATTTCCTTCAAGAGACCTCATAATATACAGTACTAAACAAGCCCTGGCAGAGCTTTCTTCTTAAACTATTTAACTTGAGTTGAGCCATTGGCTTAATCTCTAAGGTTTGGCACATAGTAGTAGTGATGCCACTTCACAAAGGTGGCAGCATCAGTGAACCCTAGGAATTGCATACCTGTCAGCCTGAGGAGTCTTATTTGTAAAGCCATTAACATATTATGACTGACCTGATAAACTATGATGTTAAAAATGTCATCAAACTAGACCCGCAGCAGTTTACCTTTGTCAATGATAGATTGTCTAGCAAACGTTAACTTCTTTGAAAGAGTAATACAAGCTGTTGACAGCAGACATGCTGTTCACATAGCATACCTTGACCTGGCCAAGGCCTTTGACACTATGCCTCATGCCAGCATAATTAGTATGCTTAATACATTACAATTATTTCACCATGTGGTAAAATGAATAACAAATTAGCTAAAGGACAGAACCCCTCGGGTGTAAATCGCAGGTGTCTCTTAAAAGGGTGTGAGGGTAGTGCCATTCCACAAGGCTCCATGCTGAGACATCATTTTTGTGGCATTTAATTTTTTGATCACCAGACCTTGGGCTACAACCTCTGGCTAATCAAGTTTGTGTACGACTGTAAACTGGAAGTAATTATCAAATCACTCTCTGAAACACAAGCCATGCAGAAAGAACTTACAGATGTAAATACCTGGTGTATTAAAAATATGTTTAAATTAAATGCTCAAAAATTGTAATATTGTCACATTTGTCCATCGTACAACATAGACTGTGTCCCACTCCAGAATGAGAATGTTAGAGACACTGGAACTTGGGCTGATAATTCCCTCTCCTTTGATCATCATGGAAAGACGGTAGTCAGAAATTTCTTCTACCTAGAGCAGCTTATTGCCAAGGGAATATCCTCCAGATCCAAAGCAATCCATGTCCCATTACAGTCAGCATTGATTAGGCCAATTATTGAATAAATGTTCCCTTTGAAATCTACTTCACTAGTCATATCAAAAAACTAGGAAGACCCCATAGGTTTCTAACCCAGATCATCATTGGCTTAAAAATCCTAAGCTGTCGGAAAAGACTAGAAGCACCATCCTTCTATTTGGTATTGTATACACTCCTGAGGGAGGGAGATCTGAACCGTTAGAGAGAGACCCAGTGGTCCTGGATCTTTTGTATCTCCAGAAATCTAGTAGTTCCACAAATTTGGGGATCTAAATGTTTACCAGCAGATTCATAAAACAATGTGAAGAGAAGTTCATTATACAGCCCCTTTTCAACCTCTGAAATACAATTCCACTGCAAATTAAGCAGTGCAATATGTTGTCTTCCTTCATATAGAAATGAGTGTTTAGATGGGTATTCACCCCTGGCTCTCCTTAAGAGAGGAGGTTCAGTCTGAGGGTGGCTACTGGCAAGGCATGAATGGTCATAAGACTCAAATGCTTTGTATTTCTATAGAGTCCTATGTTAGAACTAGAAAATTATTCATAGGTTCATAGATGTGTACTAGGTTAATGGCCCTGGAACCTTTACAAGCCTAGCCCATAGGATTACCCTGACGTCGTGCCACCCGACCTTAGTTCCCAGTGGCTCTGTCGAGTAGAGCCACTGGAGTGATCCCCGGGGTGAATTCAGGTAGCATACCATATTAGATTTAATCCACCCATACAAAGGGACAAGTACACAGGCACAGACATTACATGCCCTTCATCCTCTTTGATAATCAGGGTTTATATTTTGGATTTTAATTTGCATATTCATGCAAGCAAAGCCACAAAAATACACAGAGCTTAAGATAGGTGGTACTTTTCTACCGATTGATCTAGCTGGAGCATTCGGAACACTGGTGATGTGCTTATGTGCAGTTTATTACAACTGTCAACCTCTTAACTGTTTTCTAACCAGACCTCTGCGGAAAATGGGCATTTTACCTAGTTGGACTTTCCCAATAAACAAAAAATAAAATTAACTCGAGTCAGGAACAGACCCAAAGTCCAGAACACATTTCAAGTATTGCTAGAGTAAAATTTTTTTACAATAGCATGCATTTTCTAAAAGATATGAAGTCTGAAATAAGTTCATAGGTAAGTACTAGACTAGCTGTCCTTGTGGGCCATTTTAAGCCTAGCCAGTTTCCCTTTTGATGCAATCTATCCTGTTTTGGTGTTAGTTGGCCTTGTCTGTCCCATAGTTGATAATTATATATTACCCATGCTGAAAATAACTGGGATCATACCATGGACAATTTGGGGGAAACCATGTGTGGGATAAAACATTTAGGACCTGCCTCTGTCCATTAGTAGTACAGGAGGCAGTCTTGGTGTAAACTTTGTATTACCCATCCATATATCCCAGTTGAATCTGGACAGGGATTTGCTTTGTTTTACATGGATGAGGAATCTGTTCCAGAGCAATGCTATCCTCTGTGAGATGTACCCGTCCCTCCAAACTGCTCTGTTGATACAGTAGAGGTTTAGATCCCTGAAATGAGCATTTCTGATGCTATTTGACTTGTTGATGTGCAGTAGGTCCATCAGTACTGGATCGGCTAGACACAGGTCACCTCTTAGCACTCTGTAGGATAGAAGATTATAGTGACAGAGCTTTGAGTTGGTTCATGTAGGGCATATTGTTTGGCCCTTATTTATTTTTAGTAAGGTGTCTCTCTGAGTGTTTCAGTTGCATGTGTCTGGACAGTTACATGCCAAAGGGAGGCATTGTACTGAATGATTGACCTAATGAGGTTTAAGTAAAGGAGAACAATGACATCTTTAGATCTAGCTGCAATCCATTTGTTTAGAAGTTGCTCAGTATAGCAGGACTTCCTTACAACAGTGTGCTCGCTAATCGAACATTAGGTCACTGTCTGCATAAGTTTCCAAATCCCAAACAACTGGGTAAAATCTCGTGGTCATATTGTCAATGTGGCAGTTCCCCAGGGTAGATGATGTCTCAAAGGATATGATGCATTCTTTAAAATTTAATTTCAGTCCATGATAATGTTTCCAGTTATTTGTTTGGGACGCACCTTTCAGAAGGGTAGCTGTATAATTTGGGGAATTAATAGTTACTTTCAGCTTACCGTCATCTACAAACATATCCAGTCGGTGCCCTTTGGTATCGGCTTTTTACTTCAGAGATGTAGATGCCAAACAGGAGAGGTTCCAGCACATTGGACTCCACTGGTGACTGGTCTTTGTGGAGGTAGCTTTCCTAATTTTGATCTCCCACATCCTATCTGTAAGCCAGTTTGCAATCCAGCGAGTGACTTAGGAATTTCTTCCCAGTGTATTTATTTTTTCTGCTATGCCTGAGTGGGGGATTGATTCTAAAGCCTTGGCCAGGTCAAGGTTAACGTTTGTATTGTTTTACCTTCAGCCATTGCTTTGGCAACCTTTTCAAAGTCCACTAGGTTGAATAAATATGATGTGCCCTTGATGAATCTAGATTGAGGCGGATCCAGTGTTTGGAGGATGTCCGTATATTCCTATGTTGCAGTATTCTTGGTGTGGGATTTCCCGCCTCAGGCGACCCACACGTTGGCTCCTATACAAAATCTTCAGCTTGGCTGTTGTAGTTTGTCACATGTAGGGCAATAAACCAGGGGCCTTAAATGTGATGTCTGCATGCACAGATCTTAGAACTTTTCAGCTGCAGACGACAGTCACATTGTGTGCTTAGCTCCTTCACCTCAAGACGTCTAAAAGCTAAGTACCCCGCTGGGGTTTTTTGACTTCTAGCTAAAGCTTGGTTTGTTGTAGTAATCTTTAGCGAATGTCAGCTAAAAAGGGTAAATGCCAATGTGGGTGCCAGATACCACATAAGGATACGCACGACCGCTGCGTTTTTTGCCTAGGCCGAGAGCATGACCATACCGCTTGCTCTATCTGCCAGTCCTTCATTCCTAAAACCCTATGCAGCTGTCTGGCTGCTCTCAGTCTATATCTAGAAAATCAGTGACTGAACTGCTACGGATTCCTAGGCCCACTTACACTGCCTCTCCATTTTCGGATGCCCCGCCAGCTGCCAATTTAGGAGTTGAGGGACACCCGTCCAATCTGTTTACTTCGACTGCGACCTTCGAGGAAGCCGCTTCTCAGTTGACGACTAGCATGTCCACGGAGCTTACTCAGACACTGGCTACGACCGAGGTTGAGGGGGAACCAGACACAGTCAGGCCTCCGACTGGGATCCCTCCTCCCAACACTGCTACCTTTAGCCATGCACCTGATTCCAGGCCTTCGCCTAAGACTACTCCATTAAAAAAGAAACAGAAAACCAAACATCTGGCTACACCCGCTGAAGGCTTACCTGATTGGCAGTCCTTCACTTCATCTTTGATGCAGGCCTTCATGGCCCTTAGGCCCACAGCCTCTTCTCCATCTACCCTTCCTCTCCTCAGCCCTAGGCCTGCCTCTGCTTCCTCTCTTCCACCGCCCACTTCACAAGACAGGGAAGAAGAGCAAGAGGCATATTATTCATCTTCTGATAAATCAGTCTCATACACCTCCCAAATAGCCTCTCTTCAGGAATATTACTCCCCAGATGAAGAATCCATCGAAAGGGACTCCCCTCCAGAGGATATCACCTTTGGAGAAACCATAACCAGAATGAAGGAATACTTTAAATGGGACATCTCCCAAATGTCTGCCACACAAAAAAGGTATTTTGAATTGCTACAAGTGGAATCTCCCTCCCCTTCTGACATTCCTCCTTTCATCCCTGCTTATTTAGATGCCTTTTCCTCAGCAGCTAAGATTGCAGACTCATAGCCCCCTGCCCCTAAGAGGCCAGACCACTTCTACAAAGTGCCTGTTCACCAGATATTTCTAGTCAAACCACACCTGGCAGACCCTGCTGTGATTGCAGTATCACCTGACAAACCATCCAGACTGATTTTCTCTGCCTCTTTCCTGCCTACAGACAAGGACAGTAAAACTATGGATAGAATTGGAAAGAATGTTTACACCTCTTCCACACTGGTTTTCAGAACCATCAACTATCAAACCCATATGACCAAATATGGTCTGGACCTTGTCTCTCAAGCCTCTACTCTGCTGGCTGCTACTCCAAACTGCCCCACTGAATCAGACATAGCATCCAAACTATATCTGGCTGCTCAAGTAGCCAGACATTCCATTAGATGTAATTATTGTACTTTGAAGATATTCATGGCTGCGTCTGCAGCACTTACCAGAGGACTTCAAGTCAAAATTCTTAGATGCTCCTCTAGACCCTAATTTATTGATTGGTAAACGGTCAGCAGACCTTTTTAAAAGTCTACAAGAAAAGAGTAAAGAATTGGAAGACATCAAGCATCTTCTTGTGTCTCCTATTCCAAAATATTACAGAAATTACCCTGCAAAATCTACATTTGTCAGAAGAAATCCCTCCCCTGCTGGAACTCCCTCTTCCAGACACAGAAGAGGGGCCAGATGACAAACCCCTTCCAGGCCAGCTGTCTCACAGCCTCCCACTAGACAGCCCTTTCAAGACAGAGGAGGACCCAACAGTGAGTGACTGCCTTGCCCACCTTACCCTTTCTGCTTGGCTCTCCCACTGCCTCCCCTTTTGGAAATTCATCACTACATACAAATGAGTTCTGGCTATAGTTCAAAAAGGATACTTCCTTTCTTGGAGAGAAACCCTCCCCCCTTAAAGGGCATTCCTTTACCCCAAGAAATCTGAGGCACCTCTTCCCATAGATTTTACAAGATCTTCTGAGCCTGGGAACAATAGAACCTGTCCCACGAGGGCAAGAAGGAAAAGGCTTCTACTCAAGACTGTTTCTGGTCCCCATGGAGACCCATTCTAGACCTTTCCTTTCTGAACCTATTCTTAAAGGTTCCCACCTTCAGAATGTTGTCCATACAAACTGTGCTCCTCCTTATACCAGCACAGGCCTTCATGGCCACACTCGACCTGAAAGAAGCATATCTGCACATACCCATTCAACCTTTCCACAGGAAATTCTGGACCCTCCTCTCACTTTCAATTTACAGCATTGCCCTTTGGTTTGTCCACTGCTCCCAGTGTTCACAAAATGCTTGGCACCTTTCATAGCCTACTGCAGAACACAAGAGATTCAGATTTACCCTTACCTGGACAACATCCTTATTCTAGCAGAATGCAAGGAAGCCCTGCAATCCCATTTACAGTTCATTTGCCTGCTTCAAAGACTGGGGTTCACTCTCAATTTCCCAAAATCTTCCTTGACCCCAGAACAAGACAAAACATTTCTGGGTTGCAGGATCAGGACAGACGTAATGAAAACCTTTCTTCCCCAGGACAAAGTCAACTGCTTGTCCTCCCACTTCAAAACCCTTATGTAGACCCAACAGATAACTGCAAGGCAATTTGGTATCTAAAAAATGTATGGGCACAACACCATCATCCTTTAAAGCAAGAAATTACCATCTTGCCCTTCCTACAGTCAGAACTAAAATGGTGGGTTCAGCAAATTCAAATGAACCCAAGCCTTCCACTGCTGTTACCCTCCCCAAACCAGTTCATGCATACAGATGCATCAGACACAGGATGGGGAGCCACGATGTCAAACAGGGCACAAGCAAAGTGGCACCCTTCCATCAAGAACAAACATATCAACATGATGGAAATGACAGCAGTCCTTCTGGCATTGAAAGCCTTCCTTCCCCTTTTAAAACCAGGTGTTCTCCTAATAATAACCGACAACACCACAGTTATGTGGTACCTCAGCAAGCAGGGAGGGACAAAAGCCTACCATCTCTGCAGACTTAACCTTAGTAATCTGGGACCTAGCCTCGCAGCACAACTTGTCCCTGCAGGGATCCTACATCCCCTCGCAGGGCAGCAAACAAGCAGACCTTCTCAGCAGGACATCCTCTCTAAATCACGAACAGATGCTAGACAGGAGTGTCTTTCTAGACTTTGTCCACCGGTGAGGCACACCTCAAGTAGATTTGTTTGCCTCCCCCAGAACACACAGCTGCAGATTTTCTGCTCCAAGACCCACTCTCCGCTAGTATGGAGAACAGATGCATTCAGTATTTCATGGAAGGGGAGGTCTCTATATGCCTTTCCACCCTTCCCATTAATTCAAATAGTCCTGCTGAAAGTGAGGAGAGACCAACCAAAATTCTTGCTGGTGATCCCCTGCTGGCCAAGGCAGCAGTGGTTCCCCCTACTTCTTAATCTAGCCAAGGGCAGTCACCACAAGTTACCCCACAAGATGGACCTACTGACGGAACAAAAGGGAACCCTCATTCACCCACACTTGCAAATGTTGGCACTAACACTGTGGGTGATAAACTTTTAATTCCCTTCAGGCACCACTACTCAGAGGATGTGCTTTCAGCCCTGTGGGAGGCCAGGAAACCTTCTACTAGGAAATCGTACTTAGTAAAATGGGAGAGATTTTCCAATTGGTGTCTGAGCAAGGGCAAGGATCCATGCATTGCAGATCCACCCCTAGTTCTTGCATATGTTTGTCAGCTAGTTAGGACGAGACTTTTATACTCTTCTGTGAAAGTCCACCTTTTAGCAATTTCAGCCTGCCTGCCTCTGGACCCTCCCCTACTAGCCAGGCTTGATATTAAGCTATTCTTAAAAGTGTCTTGCACATAAGACCACCAAGAAAACCCATCCCACCACCCGGAGAACTGAACTTCATCCTCAAAAAGGTCACACGGTCCTCATTTGAACCTGCTAGTACGGCTACTCTGCAAATATGCATATGGAAGACAGTACTGCTAGTGGCTATAACTTCAGGCAGGAGAATGTCAGAATTACAGGCCCCGATGGCCTGCCCTCCATACACTACCTTCCAGGAGGACAGGGTAACCATACGAACCAGCCCTTCCTTTATGCCTAAATTGGTCAATGATATGTCCCTAAACCAATCTGTTCATCTACCCACCTTCTTCCCCTCTCCCACCAATGAAAGTGAGAGAATACTCCACTCCCTGGATGTACACAGACAGCTTAGGTTTTACCTGAACAAAACCAAATCCATCAAGAGATCCAGTCAGCTTTTTGTTTCCTTCCACCCCAGGGCCCTGTGCAAGGCAGTCTCCAAACAGACCATCACATGTTGGATTAGAAAAACTATTTGCCTATGTTACACCATGGCAAAAAACTCCCACAGGGAGTAAAGGCTCACTCTACCAGGGCAGTGGTAGCCTCCAAAGCCTTTTTAAAAGGCCTGGACACTGCATCCATCTTGGAAACAGCCACATGATCCACCATTCACTCTTTCACCAAACACTACAAGCTAGACAATGTTTCCAGAGCACGTGCAGATGTTTTTCATGTTTCACTGTTGCAGTCATTGCATTTGGGTTATCTGCTTTCAGGTAGCCTTCAGTCGGCCTGATAAACAAAGTCTTGGGTCCTGCGTCGGTTGCTGTCCCTTCTTCCATGACATCAGATCGTCAGGGGTATAATACATGTAGCCGACTCCATTACATCAGTCTATTGCTGTGCGGTGCCCGAAGCAGAAGCAGTTCACAAGTGCTGGTTGGCCGACTCCTGAAATTTTTATTTTCGAGTTTCAGAACCGAAGTCTTCAACTAAAGCTAAGTACCCCGTTGGGAAAACTTTTTCTTGCTCCTTACCAATGTCAGTAAAAGTTAATAATTGCATTACTTGTGGAAAGCAAATACCTCATAAAGATTTTCATTCGTACTGTATTCCTTGCCTAGGCCCTGACCACGATGTACCTTGCTGTCGGTTTTGCGCTTTATTTAATCAGCGCACTATCCATCGTCTGTATATTTTCTCCTCTGAATATTTCGGTTCTCGGGTTTAATTATCCAGAAATGTTGCCATTTAGCCATCCAACTACCGAGATTCTGAAAAAACACAAAGATAAAGACAGAGACAGGCCGCCGAGGCGCCAGTACTCAGTGAGGCGCTTTCGCAGACCCTGATACCTGCTACATGTTAAGTTGTCAATCTCGCCTTCATTCTTGCTGGATGGGTTCGGAGCCGATCCTTGGCTCCGACTCGGCACTTGCTAAGCTCGAGAGTCACTTTTACCAGCTCGAGGCAGCCCCATATCCCATGATGCAAGGCGGTAAATACCCAGATCTCGTTTGCCGCTTCGCTGATGAGGTCCTCCTTTTACCAGCTCTTGATAAGTAATTTGTTATTCAAAATTTACTGACCCCTTTCCATATATTTCTCACAGATTATTAGTATTCTGTCACTTTTAGATAGTTTTAGAGTCTCTAGCTCCTAGTTTACTGTTTCCCTAGTCATTTTATTTTAGTCGGGCCTTTACTCCCCTCCATCCCTTCCTGTCAGGGTGTGTGTGTGAGTTTGTTTTCTCCCTTTTTTAAGTTAAATTTCTGAGTCTGGGACTGTGTGAGTAGAGTGTTTGTGTACTTTTCACCATGTCCAAAGAACCGAGGGTCTCAGGCTTCAAGAAGTGTGACTCGTGCTGTCAGAAGATGTCTCTGACAGACGGTCACACTTCGTGTATTTATTGCCTGGGACCTCTCCACCTGCAGGACTCCTCCTTCAGCCAGAGAGTCCTGCAGGAAAGGAGAAATAAGCTAATATTAAGGGGCTTACTTAAACCAGAGGGCTCCCCGGCCAAGTCTGCTTCAGGTCAGCCCTCTGAGACCTCAAAGGCCCAGGCTTCTGCAACTAAGCCTTCGTCCCTGGCTCCGACTCCTTTGGAGTTGAGATGGGCTCCGGCTGGAGCCGATCTTATTTTGACTAAATCTTCGGCACTGATGGCTATCGGTGCCGATACTTTAACTGCCACATTGGTGTCGGCTCCGACCGGCTCCGAACACCATGTGTCTAAGGCTTCGGTATCGGTGCCGACCGGCTCCGATACCATTATTTCCTTGCCTGTATCGGCTCCGGCCGGAGCCGATACATCTTTGACCAGGCTTGGAGCCGATAAGTTGTCGGCTCCGTCTGGAACCGAGGGTTCTTCGGCTCCGATGGTTCCGTCGAGGAAGCGGTCCAGGTCTCCCTCTTTGGAGCCTATACTCTCGGCTCCGACCTCTCCTCTTCTTTTGGAGCGGAGCCATCGGAGCCGATCATCTAGGTCTTCCAGGCTCTCAGACCATGATTTAGAGAGAGTGGTAAGCAGATTGTTAAAATCACAGGCACTAGCCCAAATGCTTCATAGTCCGTCTCAACAGACGACTACTAGTCCACACCCTCTTCAAGTTCCTCCTTCGACTCTCCTCCAGAGCTCGGAGCCGGAGTCTATTGGAATATTCACTGCTACGGCTGCAGGGCAGATACCACCCCTTTCTGCTCCTTCAGCTTCTACTCTTATCTCCTCCTCGAGACCTTCCTTGGAGGGATCCGGTGGTCGGGCTTCCCTGGTCTGCTCCGAGGGGGTGAGTGGCATCGGACCCTTGTCCGACCCTGCTCTTCCCCTCGGGGCTTCGGCCTTGGTGAGCTCGGCTCCGACATCTTCCTCGGAGCCTTCCCTTTCGGTGGGCCCGGGAGCCCTTGTTTCTTCGGAGCGGGGTCTCTCGGATCTCCCTGGGAGGGGAGCCTTCGAGGTGATGAGTGTGTTGGCCCCCGGGCTCAGTCAGCAGTCTATTCCCTTAGCTCCTCCCTCTATGGTGCCTGTAGATGTCTCTTCCCGCTCTTTTGCTCCCGGACCGAGAGATCCATCGCCTCAGGTTTCCCCACTGGGAAGAAACCCCTCTTCCGAGGATTCTCCTGATCCGTCAGGAGATCCTCCACGTAAGAGGACCTGTAAGAGGAAGCACTTAGACTCCCCTGAGTCTACAACTTCAGATACCGACTTAGATGAGTCGGAGGGATCCCCAAGATCCCCCTCTGAGGATGTCTCCTTTTCAGACATCCTAGAACTCCTAAAACAGAGGGGAAACTGGCCCTCCATTAATCCCTCCGAGGATGAGTCGGTATACCTAGAGGCGTTTGGATCTCGACCCTCCACCTCCTGGGTGTCTCCGCCTTTCGACCCCCTCATGGAGGTGATAGCTCGGAAGGCGTGGGCATCTCCTGATTCCGTGGAGCCAGTTCCCAGGAGGCCTTCTAAATTTATTACAGCCCCTTCCGAGAAACAATTTCTTACAAAAGGTGTCCCTGTTGATGCCATGGTGGTGGCGGCCGCCACCAAGAAGGAACTTGCAGATCCTTCCGTACCAGTCCATCCTCCTAACAAGGATTCTAGAACCATGGACAGTGATGGTAAGCGGATTTTTTCCTCAGCGACCTTTGCCATGCGTTCGCTGAATTATTTATGTCACTTCACCAGACTTCAAAGGGACATCCTTAAAGAATTGGGTGAAGTAGTACAGGATCCTTCAGCTGCAGGGGCTCAGGAGAAGATTGCTTCTCAGCTAGGAATCCTTAACTCCATAACCAACTCCTCCATGCGGCTAATTTGTTATGCAGCAGATGGAGCGAGTAGAGCTGCAGGGACAGGAGTGGCTCTTAGGCGTCAGTCCTGAATGCGGCTCTGTAATTTTGCAGACCCCTTTAAGGCGTCCTTCACAAACTCTCCCTTCGATGGATCAACATTGTTTGGTCCTCAGGTGAAGGATACGTTGACCAGGTGTGAGCAAGACGGCAAGACTCTTTCTGCCGTAGGAGTCCGTTTTTCCACCCCTTCTAGGCCTTACCCTAAATGACAGAAGGGGGGAAAGATGTGGTTCCGAAAATCTCAGGGAGTCACGCCGGACACACGTGGTCAGTTTACCCCTAGAGGCAGAGGGGGTAATAACAACAGACGCCCTAGGGGCAGAGGGGTCCAGAACCAGGGCAGCAGAGAGCCTCTCTCTGACCAGCCCTTCCAGCATCCCTGAGGTGTTGCCCGACTGTCCACCCTTGGAGGCAGTCGGGGGAAGATTATCGCTGTACCCAGAAGCCTGGCTTTCCCTTTCGCAAGACAAATGGGTACAGTCGATCATATCCGAGGGTTAAAAGATTCCTTTCGGGGAAAGTCCCTTCCCTCACAAAAATTCCCTTCCAGATGTTCCACCCGGTCTAAGGGAAATTGCAAAATTAGAAGTATCAAAGCTTCTACAAAAAAGGGCCATTCAGCCAGTTCCAACAGACCATTCAGAGCCGGAATCTACTCAAGGTTCTTTTTGGTTCCCAAAAAGACGGGAGATTGGAGACCAATATTGGACCCCAGCAGACTCAACAAGTCGGTGAAAAAGACAAGATTTCAGATGGACACACTTCAATCGATTTTGCCCTTCTTAGGCAAAGACAACTGGATGTGCTCAATAGACCTTCAGGATGTGTACTATCACATAAAAATCCACAGACGCTCCAGAAGGTTTCTCCGCTTTCGGCTGGGGTTCAGTCATTTTCAATTCAGAGCCCTGCCCTTTGGTCTCACTACAGCCCCCAGAGTGTTCACCAAATGCATGGCAGTGGTCACGGCTCACCTGAGACGTCAAGGATTCCAGGTGTTTCCGTATCTCGACGACTGGCTCCTCTCAGCCACCACCAGGCATCAACTTCTCCAAACCAGAGATTACACCCTAAATCTCTGCACTCAGTTAGGAGTTTCGGTCAACTACGAAAAATCCTCCTTATTGCCCTGCCAATCTATTACTTTTATAGGCGCAAATTTAGACACTGTTCGGATGTCAGCAAACCTCACAAGCCAGAGAATCCTAGATATCCAAAACCATGTGCGGATCATCCTTGCCAGCAAAAAGGTGCAAGCCAGACTGGTCCTGAAAGTATTGGGCCTCATGGCAGCTGCCATTACTCTTCTTTTGGCCCGTTTTTACATGCGTCTCCTTCAATGGATGTTGTTCACCCAGTGGTCTTTCCAACAGCTTCCCATGCGTCACCAGATCCTGGTGACACAAACTTGCAAAAACCATCTATCCTGGTGGATTTCTTCTCCCCAAGTCCATCAGGGCAGACCCTTTGTTTCCCCGGCCCCAGTAGCCACAGTCACTACGGACGCCTCCCTGATCGGGTGGGGGGGGGTCATTATCAGGGCAGCATGGTTCATGGGACGTGGCAACTGTTCGAATACCACCTGCACATAAATGTCCTAGAGATGAGAGCAGTGCTTTTAACATTGCAAGCCCTCAATGACTTTCTTCCCTTGGGAACGATTGCAGTTCACACGGACAACATGTCCGTAGTATGGTACATCGACAAGCAGGGCGGAACCAAGTCCTTCCCCTTGTGCCGAGAGGCTCTCAGACTTTGGCAATGGGCGATCTCCTCTCATCGGTTTCTGGTAGCAACGCATATCCCTGGGAAAACCAACATTTTAGCGGACAGATTGAGCAGAGCTATACTCATGCCTCACGAGTGGTCTCTCAAGCAATCTATAGTGGAGGAGATTTTTCAGAAGTGGGGCCGCCCATGTTGCGATCTTTTTGCTACTCCCCAAAACAGCAAATGCCCAGTCTTCTTCTCTGTCTTCCCACTTCCGGGCCATCCCCCCAGAGACGCTCTTACCCAAGATTGGCCCCAGGGACTTCTTTATGCCTTTCCTCCCTTTCCATTGATACCACAGGTACTCCAGAAAGCTACCGTTTTGAGAGCCAAAATGATTCTCATTGCCCCGTATTGGCCTCGACAAATTTGGTTTCCGTTCCTTCATCGTCATCTTTTGGTGCAGCCGTGGCATCTGGACCCAGTGCCAGATCTTCTGATCCACCAATCGGGTCGGCTGCATCGGTCCATTCCTTCTCTCAACCTCACAGCTTGGTTGCTCCACTTCCTTCCTTAGCCAGGCTTCCTATGATCTCTAACCCCATTAGGGATATCATAGTAGCTTCCCTTAAATCCTCTACTAGAAGGATTTACTCTAGCAAGTGGAAACGTTTCTCCCTTTGGGCGAAATCAAGGAACATAGTTCCCTTTACTGCCCCTGTTCATGCAGTTTTGGATTTTCTAGCGGAAATCTTTCACTCGGGTTCTTCATCTTCCACGGTCAAAGTTCAGTTGGCTGCAATCTCGAACTTTCATGTCGGGTTTGCAGATCACAACATTATGTCCCACAAGCTTTGTAGAGCCTTTCTGAAAGGAATTTTTCTCCTGAAGCCCCCTGTCAGGAGTCCTCCTCCACAATGGGACTTAAATCTAGTGCTGACATCCTTAATTCTTCCTCCTTTCGAGCCAGCTGCTTCATGTTCACTAAAGTTTCTTTCGTGGAAGACACTCTTCCTTGTCGCTATTACCTCGGCTAGGAGAGTGTCAGAACTTCATGCCCTCTCTGTTCGTCCCCCATATTTGGTCTTCCACAAGGACAGAGTATCCTTGAGAACTAATCCATCCTTTTTGCCCAAGGTTGCTTCAAAAACAAATTTAAACCAATCCATTGATCTCCCTGTATTTTTCCTAATTATTCCAACAGATCGGAACAAAAATTACATTATCTAGATGTTCACCGCCAGTTCAGATATTATTTGGACAGAATAAAGCAATTCAGGAAGTCTGATCAGCTTTTTCTTTCTTATGCTGAAAATAAGAAAGGCCTCCCTGTTTCCAAAGTGACCTTATCTAGATGGCTGTCTTCCACCATTTCTGAGATTTATCAACTTAGGGGCAAACAACTGTGCTCAAAACCAAAGGCACATTCCACTAGAGGCCTAGCCACTTCTACAGCTTTTCAGGCTAGGCTACCCTTAGATACTATTTGTGCAGCAGCCACTTGGGCCACTCCTCATACCTTTGTTTCTCATTACAAATTGGATTTGGCCTCCAGGGATAGAGCCAGTTTTGGTTCCACGGTTCTCAGGAGTCTGTTCCATTGAGCCACCCAGGATAGAGATGCTAGGGACGCGGTCCCATCCAGCAAGAATGAAGGCGAGATTGACAACTTAACATTTAGAAGTTATGTACCTACCATAACGTTCCATGTTAGTTGTCTTCTCTTGCCTTCTTTCTTGCGACCCTCCCTCCTGTCCCCCTTGCCTGGACAGACCTTGATCTCCCTTGTCTCTGGAAGATTTTGTTTCCTTGGGCACCAGTTAGTTCTAGTTTTTAATTATCTGGTTTCCCCTTACAGCCCTTTTAGGCTAATTGCTCTTCTTTCCTTGGTGGAAAGTTTTTTTTTTTATGCTAGGTAGTTTTCCCTCTAGGTACCAAAGGAGATCTGGGTATTTACCGCCTTGCATCATGGGATATGGGGCTGCCTCGAGCTGGTAAAAGTGACTCTCGAGCTTAGCAAGTGCCGAGTCGGAGCCGAGGATTGGCTCCGAACCCATCCAGCAAGAAAGAAGGCGAGAGAAGACAACTAACATGGAACGTTATGGTAGGTACATAACTTCTAATTCTGATTCGCAGGCCTCTTCTTCCATTCGGAGTCCTGTATGCCATGAGATGCTTCAACTATGGAACCTGCGGATGTCTCTACCTTGGATGGGTCCGGAGCCGCTGTGCAGGCACCGGCTTCTGAGGGTGTATTCAGGCCTACGGACTTGCATATTAAACCGATGCCTCCTTTACTTGGGCCTAAAGTCTCAATCCAGGTCTAAAACACAGACTCCCAGGCCACATGCTTAGGCCTCTATGCCTAAAAAAAATGATAACAATGGCTGAAGATCTAATAACTCTATAATCAGGGGTAGCCAACCCCTTCTAAGAGGCCTAGGATTGAAGTTGAGTATGAATCTTCTGATCAGGATTCTGTTTTTTCTGATTCTTCTGATGATCTGGATTTGCCCTTATCTACTTATGAAGATTCTGATGCAGAGGACTCCATTCCCTGTGCTTTCCCTCCTGAGGATTTTTTTTCTTTTGGGGAAACCTTAAATAAGGGAGCATTTCCATTGGGAAAGCCAGGATTTCTCTGATTAAAAAAAAAAGAGGCTTAAGGATTTCCTTCTCCTACCTAAGCATAGGCATTTAGCTATTCCTCCTGTACTAGACATCGTTGATGATGCTTTTTCGGAATCTAGTTTGGCCCCTGATTCCCTTCCTCCTGCTCCCAGAAAGCCTGACAGATACAACAGGGTCCCTGAGTCCCACAAATTCCTTTTTAAAAATACTATTTCAGATCCAGAGACTATTTCACAGGGGCCAAAGGATATTAAGGCTTCTACTAATAAAAATCCTACCCCTTCTGATAGAGTCTCCGGGGCGCAGGATAGATGGGGTAAGAAGGTTTACACTTCTGCAACCTTGGCCATCAGGGCTATAAACTGCCAGTTTCATATGTTAAAGTATCAGCAACATGTTATTGGACTGCTTAAACAGAAAATGATGTTGATTCCTGATTGTGTGGAAAATAAAGAATTACAGGATTTAATGCATTCTGCTGAACAAGTTGGAAAACATGCTTTGCAATGTGGTTTTGATTCATTAGAGGCCTCTTGCAGGGCTGCTGTTAGTGGGTCTGTGCTCAGCAGGCATGCCTAGCTTAAGAAGCAATCTTTGCCTGATCATGTTAAAGCTAAATTGTTGGATGCTCCTTTAAATCAGGACTGCCTGTTTGGCAACAAGGCTGAGGAAGTTCTTAAAAAGATGGAAGATAAAGCTAAATCTATGCAAACTGTTAAAAGATTTTTTACAGGTTCAGCCTCCTAGATTTAGTAGGCACTGGCCCTCTAAGAATTGATCCTTTCCAGCCCCTTCCAGGTCTTCTCATGCCAAACCCAGACACAAAAACCCCAGGTTTCAGTCCCAGGGGACACACATGACTAAGCAGTGGGGGGCCTCCACTTCCAAATCTGGAAATAATAAGACTCCCCCTATGGTAAACTGTCTCAATGACGTACTTTTAAAATTTCCAAGCACTTATCAACTGACTGCCCCTTTGGGGGGAAAGGTAGCTCTTCATTCAAAGAATTGGGAACTCATTACCCAGGACAAATGGGTTTTAAATATAGTGTCCCAGGGATACGGATTTCACTTCCACACGTTGCCAACACTAAGTGGGTGGCCGGACCTACCCCCAAATTAGTGGGCAGAGGCCCAAATACAAGTACTTTCTCTCTTAATCATGGGGGCTATTCAACTGGTACCAGAAGAGGAAAAGGGACAAGGTTTCTACTAGAGACTTTTCCTGGTACCCAGAAAAGACAATTCATGGCGTCCTGTCCTGGACCTGCCTACTCTAAACACCTTTTTGGAGATTCCAAAATTCAAGATGCTGACTCTTCACCAGTTACTTCCTATGCTAGGCAAAGATGCCTGGGTGGCAACCCTAAATTTAAAAGAAGCATACCTGCACATCCCAATCAGGGAATCTTGCAGAAGATACCTACACTTCCAAAGCAGGCTACACGCACTATCAGTTCTCTGCACTGTCCTTTGGCTTATCTACTGCGCTCAGGGTATTCACAAAGTGCCTAGCTCCAGTTATTGCTTTTTGCAGGCAAAGAAATATTCAAATATACCCATACCTGGATGATTGTCTAATTCAAGCAGAAAGCCAGGACATACTTTTGTATCATCTGGCCTTTGTACAAATGGTTCTGACTTGTCTGGGGTACACCATAAACGAAAAGAAATCACACCTGGTACCCTGTCAAATTATATTCTTGGGAGCAAGCTTGAATATAACTTCCCAGGTGGCTTACCTCACGCGAGAGAAACAAATTCATTTGGCAACCTACTTCAAACAAGTGGCCACAAAACCCTGCTATCTGCAAGACAAAGCCTTGGGGTTCATGGCCTACATATGACTAAACTAAAGTGGTTGTCTAAAAAGCCTATGGTGTCAACATTCTCAAGACCTAGAAACAATGATTCCTATCATACCTTGCCTACACCTAGAGTTCCTTTGGTGGGCAGAGGCCTGCCACCAAAACAAGGGACTACCTCTCACACCACCCCCTACCACCCAAACCCCAACAACAGACACACAGACTATGCATGGGGGGCTCACCTGGCAGGGAAGTGCATTCAGGGCAAATGGAACCCAAGTCAAATGCACCTGCATATCAGTCAAAAAGAAATGTTAGCTGTACAGAATGCTCTGACAGCCTTCAAGTACCACATTCTTCCAGGACAACTAATGGTAAAGATGGACAGCACCACTGTTATGTAGTACATAAACAAGCAGGGGGGTACACATTTTACCCCCTCTGCAGACTAGCCATGGCATTGTGGAACACAGCCTTGAGCTACCAAGTGCACCTACAAGCTCAATTCCTGCCAGGAAAATTAAATACACTGGCAGATGGACTAAGTAGGAACCTCATGGACCCACATGATTGGAAACTGGAACCAAGGATTTTCAACATGTTGACAAGCAAATGGGGAGCCCAGATATAGACCTGTTTGCATCTCCCCAGAACTACAATTGGACAAATTTTGCACAAGGACTCCCCACAAACAAGCTTGATAAGTGGATGCTCTGTCCTTCAGCTGGAAAAATCAGTCTATGCCCCCCCCCCCCCCCCACCTCTGCCTCTGCTCTCCAAAGTACTACTAAAAATCAAACAGGACAAACCAAGGATGATTTTGATTGCTCCAGACTGGCTGCAACACTGGTACCCCCTCCTGCGCAGTGTGTCACGGTTATCTCCATGGCACCTGCCTCAGACTCCTTCCCTGCTGTCTCAGCAGGAGAACCAGATTCTGCACCCTCAGCTTCTAACACTGAACCTTGCAGCCTGACTAATTACTTAATCTCTCCTTTACCATCCCTCAGCAAACCTGTGATGGATATCATTCAAGAGGCAAGGGGGCCTAGTGCTAGAAAATCTTATGCTGAAAACTGGAAAAGATTCTGTGCCTGGAACCAATCTCAAGGGATGAGCACAGTAGCGCCCAATTTACCTCAGATTTTACAATACTTAACTGAGATGCTTCACAAGGGCTTGTCTTTTTCCTCCATTAAAATCCATGCCTCAGCCATTTCAGTTCATTATAACACAGACCTCCCCTCTTCTCTCATCCACTGCTTAAGTAGTTCCTCAGAGGGGCCAAAAATTTGAGACCACCCAGGAGAGCTCCAACCCCAGCCTGGGACCTTAACTTTGTCTTTGAGAAACTCACTCTATCTCCTTTCAAGTCAGCTGCTACTGCAGACTTAAAATTTATTTTCTTGGAAAACAGCTTTCCTTTTAGCAATCACTTCAGCTAGAAAGGTATCTGAATTACAGGCCCTTATGGCAGTGGAGCCTTTCATCATCTTTCATGTGGACAGACTGTCCCTCAGAACCAATCCATTCTTCATGCCCAAGATGGTATCCAGTGTGGCTCTTAATCAGTCCATTCATTTGCCAACCTTCTTTCCAAATACACAGAATAAAGGGGAATGGAAACTGCATTCCTTAGATGTGCACAGACAACTTAGACAGGACTAAACCTCAAAGGAAATCTGAACAACTGCTGGTGACATTTGCTGCAAGGGCAGAGGGGAAGGCTATTTCAAAGGAAACCATTTTTAAATGGATAAGCCATTGCATTCATTTCTGCTATAAGCACCATGGAAAACCTGTCCCCCAGAGGATCAGACCTCACTCCACCAGGGCTTCATCTACTGCTACAGCCTTTCTCAGAGGCGTCCCTACCAGGGACATTGTAGAAGCTGCTACCTTGAATTCTGTACATACTTTCACCAAGCATTATCATTTGCCAATTTTCTCTAAATCCAGAGCTGGCTTTGCCACTGCAGTCTTGCAGGGCTTTATAGCTGTCCCTAATGCTATCTAAATTCCTCCTCCCAACCATAGCTTTGGGAATCTACCCAAATGTAATGACTGCAACAGTGAAACATGAAGAACATAGTACAGTTGTGTACACTTACCATAAATGTAGATGTTCGAGCATATTCACTGTTGCAGTCCTGGTTACCCTCCCTCCAGCCCCCTAACTTCTTTTGGCTATACCTCTACTTTCCTTTACTAAGCTTAAAAGCCTTTTTGGTGTATTTGCTTTTTTGTTGGAGGTATATCTTTGTGCTTTTATATTTATTTGCTTCCCATTAGGGGGCACCTGACATCTGGGGCAAGAAAAACTGATGTAATGGCTTCGGCTGCATGTTTTATAACCCTGATGACCTGACGTCATGGAAGAAGGGACAGCAACCAATGCAGGACCCAAGACTTTGTTAATCAGGCCGACTGAGGGCTACCTGCAAGCAGATAACCAAAATGTAATGACTGCAACAGAGAATACACTCGAACATCTACATTTATGGTAAGTGTGCACAACTGTACTGTTTTGCCAGAGCAGTTCTGCAGGGCTTTGTGGAATCGACCACTTCTACCTCCTCCCTTCTTTCCATCTAAGCTGTGCTACTCTCCCACACCAAGAATACTGCAAGATAGGAATAGAATTACATAGAATTGTTGTGTAAAATCTTACCATAACCATAGATCTGATATTGTTAATCCTCGTTCATTCCTTACACATGGGTATCTGTTCTGAGCTCGGAACCGAGCCGGCCATTTTCCAAGCTTGCGTCAGCTTCAAACTCTTGAGCTAAACTCTTACCCACAATACCCCTCTCCCTGTTACCTCAGATTTCGTTTGCCGCGTTGCCATCCGGTCGTGTCAAGCTACTTCTGTTGAGCTAAGTACAGTCAATTGTTGTTTAATTGCTTTACAAATTACTTTTCTGTCAGAAAAGTTGATATTTTATTGTCTCTTACACTATCGCATCTAGCGTTCATAACTTCCTCAGGTTTTTCTTGTCTTTTACTTACAATTTTTACCGCGCGGTATTTTCTCTTTACCATCGTTGGTAATCTTTTTCCCTTTTCTCTTTCATACCATTGGGTACTCTCTTGTACCATTGTTGGTACTTTTCTATTAATTAATATGGCAGATAAAAAAGGTAGTCCAGGGTTTAAGCGGTGTTCTGATTGTGGACACAAACTGCCTACTTCTGATGCACACTCTTTGTGTGTTTATTGTTTGGGAGCTTCCCATTTGTCTGTTAATCCACCCTGTACTGTTTGTGAGAACTTTTCTAATAGAACTTTGTTAGAAAGGAAAAAAAACAAGCTGATACTGAAGGGACTTCTAAAATCTCCCTTTTCAGAGGCTATTTCTGGGTCAGAGGTCTCAACCCCTCCTAAAGCCCATAAGAAAATGGATGTTTCTACTAAGGCTAAATCCTTGCCTTCGTCCCCAGCTGGGGACTCTCGCCAACCAAAACCTAAAAAGGCTACATTTTCGGCTCCGGGGCTCTCTGTCAGCCACAGTGCTTTCAATGACTAGACCTTTGGCACCAAGGCCTTCGGCTCCATTAGTGATTTCGGCTCCGTCCTGTCCTGCAGCCTTATACATATCGGCACTGAGGGGCTCCTCGGTTCAGATCATTGCCACTGTATCGGCACCGACCGTTCAGTCGCTGCAGACCTTGACTGCGTCGGCTCCGAGATCTTCCTCGGAACCGAGGCCTTTATTGTTGACTCCAGTTTTGTCGGTTGTAGCTTCGGCACCGACTCCCACCACTTAGGCACTGACAATCCCTTCGACACTGATCCATGTGTCGGTGCAGACAATGACCTCGGCACCGATGACTTCATCGGTGCAGACAACAGTAGTCCAGTCTTTCTCGGTACCATTGTCCTCGGTGCGGTCAGATGAGATGGGCACTAAGTCTGCCTCTTTTGTGGACAGGCCTGCTTCTCTCCGTCTCTGTGAGGTCCACTAGAAGCCTTTCCGAACATGTGTTGCGTCTTGTGGACCAGGCTTTCTTGGCCAGAGGTATTCTACCCCTCAGGAACTATCCTTCCTTGGGAGGTGATCACCCATCTCCAAAGACACCTTCTTATTCTCCTCCTTCATTGCCGTTGAAGTCCATGTATATAGCACAGTCTCCCCCTTCTGCGTTCCCTTTATGGATCTCACTAAGGAACCGCAGTTGCCTTCGTGGAAGGAAAGTTTTGCTACGACCCAGGATGTCAGCTGTGACATGCATAGCTTGCTGCTCCACAGCCATCCAGGGACTTCGGGTCAGCAGGCTGAGCCACTTAGAGGAGGAGTGCCCCCTGTCCTAGACATACACTCCTCTCCGGGTGGGCCAGCCTTCCAACTGATGGAGAAGGCTTTCGCTGCTGCTGGTGATACCGGACTGTCTATATCTCTGCTCTCCTCTGGTACACTGGTTTCACAAGTCGCATCTAGCGGACACTGGGTGCAAGGGCCGCAGGACATATTCCCCCAGGAATCCCCCTTTCCGTTGTCTTCCCCCAGCTTCTCCCGCTGAGGAGGTCCACCAGAAAAGTTTGTGTAAGAGGAAGCACACAGACTCCACAGAGGAGTCCCTCACCGAAGAGACAGATTTTGATGAGGGGGAAGGATCCCCTCGGTCACCCTCTGAGGTATCCTTTGGCGATATCCTCAAAATCCTGAAACAGAGAGGTGACTGGCAGTCCTCTAATCTGACCCCTGAGGAATCTGTGTTCCTGCAGGCCTTTCGCCCCCGGCCCCCTACCTCCTGGGTTACTCCGCCTGCCGATGAACTTGTCAGGTTCATCGTGCAGCCTGCTTGGAAGGCCCCTATTCCCCGGAGACCAGGTAAGATCTTGTCCCCTCCTGCTTCGTATCACCATTGGTCCAAAGGTCTTCCTGTGGATGCTTTGGTGGTGGTGGCCGCAACAAAAAAGGATCTGGCAGAAGAAGAAGAAAGCCAGACTGTCCATCCGCCTAACAGAGAGTCCCGGGCCCTGGACAGGATAGGGAAGCACACCTTTGCTTCAGTGACCTTTGCTATCAGGTCCCTGAATTATATGGCACATTTTACCAGGCTTCAAAGGTATCTGGTTTCTGAGCTCTCTGAAACCTTGGCTGGTGCCTTGTCTGATGAGGTCCGTGACAAAGTGGCCTCTCAGCTGGCCACCATTGAGTCTATATCTAACTCCTCTATGCGACTGATATCTCACACATCAGAAGGAGCAGCTAGAGCGGCAGGTTCAGCTGCGGTCTTGAAACGACACGCCTGGATGCGCTTGTGCAACTTCGCGGAACCTTTTAAGTCTTCTTTTCTTAATGCCCCCATTGAGCCCTCCTCGTTGTTTGGGGCCCAAAGTTAAAAGCACACTGGCCAGATGTGAACAGGACGGTAAGACCCTTTCTGCTGTAGGTGTCCGTTATTCTTCCCCTCAATGTGTTTTCTCCCAAAACCAAAAGAGTAGGAAGATATGGTTCAAGAAATCTCGGGGTCCTTCCCGTGACACACAGGCCGCGTTCTCCCCCAGAGGCAGAGGGGGAAACTCACAGGGAAGACGCTCCTTTCGGGGAAGAGGGGGACCGCGTAACCAGGGTTACAGAGATTCTTTCCCTGGTCAATCCTACCAGCGTTCCTGAAGAGCAGCCCAACTCCTTTCCTCTGGAGGTGGTTGGGGGACATTTCTCCAACACCTTTCCTCTGGAAGTGGTTGGGGGACGTTTCTCTTTGTACCCTTCTGCCTGGCTAACCATCACCACCGATTCTTGGGTACAAAGGATCATAACCAGAGGTTATTATATCCCCTTCGATCTTTTTCCAATCCCTTCAAAAAATCTTCCAGACGTTCCACCCAGTCAAAGGGAAGAAGCAGCACTAGAGATAGACAAGCTGCTAAGAAAAAGAGTCATCCAAATAGTTCTTCCAGATCAGATAGGATCCGGATTCTACTCAAGACTATTTTTGGTGCCAAAGAAAACCAGGGACTGGAGACCAATTTTGGATCTCAGTGTATTGAACAAGTTTGTGGGAATACAGAAATTCTGGATGGTCACAATACGGGCCATGAAGAAGATTTCTGCGCTTCCGTGTGGGAGCCAGTCACTACCAATTCAGAGTACTGCCCTTTGGACTCTCTACAGCTCCCAGAGTGTTCACAAAGTGCATGGCAGTTGTCACAGCTCACTTGCGACTTCAAGGATTCCAGGTGTTTCATACCTAGACGACTCGCTCCTTTCCACCCCCACCAGACGTAGGTTTATAGGTAGGTACTAGACTATCGGCCCAAGGGCCTACGTAAGCCTAGCCAACAAGGTTCCCTGGCTTACGCCACCCAAGAAAGATATTTTCCTGTGCCACTGTCTAGCAGAGACACAGAAGTGATCCCCGGGGGTGTATTTCCTATTTTGCATCCACTCATCAAGATTTTTCTTGAAGAGTGCTAATGAACTATGCTTGACATAGATGGGTAGCCTGTTCCAGAGTATGGGAAATCTCTGGGACAGGAATCTATCCCTCCAGCATGTCTTGTTTATTGTGGTGGCAAGGTTTAGGTCCCTAGAGCGTGTAGCTCGGAGGGATTGGGATTTCTTTAGGTGTAGCATGTCCAACAGCTCTGGGTTTGACATAGCTTTATATGTTAGGCAGAGATCACCTCTGAGTAGGCGATATGCTACAGAGTAAAGCTGGAGTTTTTTGAGGTGGTCAATGTAGGGCATTTGTTCCAGTAATCCTCTTTGTGAGGTACTTCTGTGGCCTTTCCAGCTGCTGCAGATGTCTTGTGAGGTACATTCCAAAAGGGGGAGTTGTACTCTATAGTGGGTCTAATGAATGTCGAGTAGAGGGGAACAATGGCCTCTTTTTTTTCCTGGATGAGAACCCTTTTATGATGAGGTGTGCCATGTAGAAGGACTTCCTGACTACTGTGGTGATGTGACTATCAAAGGAGAGACTACTGTCTACCTGGGTCCCAAGGTCTCTTATCACGCATTCAGTGTTAAGTAGATTGCTGCCTATGTGGTAGTTCATGGGTACAGAGTTTTTACCAAAGGGGATGACACTGCACTTTTTAGCATTGAGCTTGAGGCCATGGCTCTGACACCAGGCATCTGTCTCAGAGAGACCCTTCTGTAGGATGTTCACATCATTTGGGGACTTGACTATGGCTCCTAGTTTGCAGTCATCTGCGAACATCGTTATCCAGAGGCCTTCTGTGTTAGCATGTAGATACCAAAAAGGAGCGGTCCCAGGACGGAACCCTGTGGTACTCCACTTGTCACTGGTTTGAGGTCAGATTTGGAGTCTGCAACTTTTACAGTATGGGTTCTGTCAGTGAGCCAGTTGGCAACCCATCTTGTGACGTAGGGATTTATGCCTAGTTTAGTGAGTTTAGCTATAATTCCAGAATGGGGGATGGTGTCGAAAGCCTTTTGGCGAGGTCAAGATATGCTGTGTGAACCACCTTACCCTCATCTACGGCTTTGGTGACTGCCTCAAAGAAGTCGATCAGGTTCAGGAGGCATGATCTGCCTTTCACAAATCCGAACTGGGTGGGATCCAGAGTTTAGAGGTTACCAATGTCTTTGTTTATGAGTTCCATGATGATACGTTCCATGGCTTTGCAGACCAGGCTCATCAGGCTAATAGGTCTATAGTTCCCGGGATCAGTGGTGGCTCCCCCTTTGTGGAGTGGGATAACTGTTGCTGTGCGCCATTCAGTGGGCACAAAGTCTGATGCGAAACTATTATTGAACATGGTGCTTAAGTGGGGAGCCAGTTCATTCTGAAGTTCGTGTAAAACGCAGCCTGGGATGTTGTCCGGTCCCATGGATGCTGTATTTTTGGTTTTAGAGAGTGCAGCTTTCACCTACATAGTTGTAATTACAGGGACTGCATTCTTCTTGTATAGATATGGGCCCTGTAGGGGGTGATGGGGTGATGGGGGGTAAAGTTAGCACTGAACCCATCTGCCAGGATGTTGGCAATATCAGTTGGTTCTGTAATTTTTGTGCCTTTGTGCTGTAACTCAGAGCAGATCTGGGTGTTGCCATTGAGATTCTTGACATAGCTATAGAATGCTTTGTGGTTGTCCTTGGAATTAGTGGCGATTTTATTTTTGTAGCTAGCTATGGAGGACGAAAACGCATATGAATTTTGGAATTGCGTTAATAAACTTTAGCATTTTATTGTACTCCTGGTTCGTGGTGGATTAATTTTGGTTCTGGAGATGTTCTTGAGGGAATTTGCCTGTTTATTTGTGTTCTAGCTATGGAGGATCTTATAAGGGATCTCAGCTTCTTACTGAGGCTGACCAGGGAGCTCCTCCAATTGAGATTTTACTCTCTTTTGCAACAGTTTCTTCCTTCTGTTGTACAGTTTGTTTATGGCAGGGGACCACCAGATTGGCTTCCTTTTTTGGGAGGATAGCGTCTTGGTTCTGTTTAGGATAGCACGATCCATGCACTCATGTAAGTGCTTATTGAGTGCATTTGTGTAGGATTCAGCAGTTGTAACTGTATTGTCCATCTGCATGAGTGTCATGAAGTTCACTACTTCTGTCTTAAGAAGCATGAAGTTGGCTTTGGAGAAATTTTTTCTGTGGTTTTCTTAATGGGGGTGGGGGTGGAATGTGGATATCAAGGGTGATTAGCTTATGGTCGGATCGGACCAACGAGGAGTTGACTTCAGGTGTGGAACACCGGTCACTCGTGTTGGTAATGACTAGGTCTAGGATATTGTTGCCCCTGGTGGGGGTGTGAATAAGTTGATCTAGGGCATTGGAGTTTATGAATTCCTGAAAGTGTTGCGCTAAGTTGTTGGTACATGAGTAGTTTTCCCAGTTAATTGTGGGGTAGTTGAAGTCGCCCATTATTAGGGTGTTGTGTTGAACCGTAATATTTTCCAGTCCATCAAGAACAGAGGAGTGGGAATCCTGGGGCATGGTGGGGGATCTGTAGCAAGCTTCAATTTGGGTTGCAGTTTTGCCAAGAGTTAGTTGCACTTGGATAACCTCGGATGCATTATGCTGAGCAACTAGCCTGGAGGTGTGGGTATCCTTAATGAATATGGACACACCCCCACCTTTGGTGTTTCGGTCCAGGTTACATGGCCGAAAAGTGTGGTATGAGTTATAGCCTCGTAGTGCAGGGGTGCTCTCTGGAGCCTTGAACCAGGTCTCAGTCACTGCACAGATATCGATGTTCTCCATTTTAAGGAGTGCCTCGAGTGAGTGCAAGCCCTGGCATACTCTCTCCTCGCTGCTCAAAGGCTAGGCATAACCATAAACTGGCAGAAATCCAATCTCAACCCATCTCAGTCGACAGAATTCATAGGGGTTATCATGGACACAAAAAACTGCAGCGCTGCTACTCCAGAGCACAGAATTTTAAGGATAAAGCAACAACTAATTCCAATCCTTTCAAAGGAAAAATCCACGGCTCACTCGGTTCTACAGCTGTTGGGTTCCATGGCAGCCTCCATCACCATTGTTCCCCTGGCCAGGTTTCACATGAGGCTTCTACAATGGCTACTGCTCACTCAATGGTATCCTTTTCAGCATCCTCTTTCAGCCATGATTCGAGTAACCCACAGGTGCAAACAGGATTTAAATTGGTGAATGACACACAATCTCTCACAATGGTCTCGACCATTCTCCCCCCAGCAACCCAAGGCCACAGTGACCACGGACACCTCCCTGATTGGGTGGGGGGGGGATCTATGTCAGGGACAGACTGTCCAAGGCACTTGGTCCCAACTGGAGGCCCATCTGCATATAAATGTTCTAGAGCTGAGGACAGTGCTTCTGGCGTTGCAAGCATTCCATCCCCTGCTGCCATCTGGGACAATTACGATTCAATCAGACAACATGGCGGTGGTGTGGTACATCAACAACTAAGGTGGAACCAAATCTTACCCCCTATGTCGAGAGGCCATGAGGATATGGCTACCAACTGTTTTCTTCTAGCAACGCACATTCCCGGGAGTTCCAACGTCATAACAGACAGACTCAGCAGGTGCATTCTTCAACCTCACGAGTGGTCCCTGAACCCCTTGATAGCGGCGGAGATCTTCCACCGCTGGGGCCGTCTTTGCTGTGACCTCTTTGCATCCCCAACCAACTACAAATGCAGCAACTACTTCGCCCTGATTCCCAGTCCGGGACAGTCACCCAGGGGCACTCTAGTCCACGATTGTCCTTCGGGTCTTCTCTACGCATTTCCATCCTGTCCCCTCATTCCCCAGTTTCTGAAGAAAGCCCAGCGATTGAAGAGCAAGGTGATGTTCATCGTGTTTCACTGTTGCAGTCATTACTCTTGGGTTATCCTGCTGGCAGGCTACCCTCAGTCGGCCAGAATTCCAAAGTCTAGGTCCGGCGTCGGTTGCTGTCGCCTCTTCCCTGATGCCAGTGCACCAGGGGTATAAAAGATGCAGCCTACGCCATTTTCTTAAGTCTTTCTTGCCGCGTGGTGCCCGAAGCAAAAGCAGTTCGCAAGTGCCGGTCGGCCGACTCCTGAGATTTTCAAATCCGATTTTCAGAACCAACGTCTTCATTAAAGCTAAGTACCCCGTTGGGGAAACTTTTTTCTTGCTCCAGACCGATGTCAGAAAAAGTTAACAATTGTATTTCTTGTGGGAAGCAAATACCTCATAAAGATTTTCACTCTTACTGTATTCCTTGCCTAGGCCCTGATCACAACGTTGCTAGCTGTTGGTTTTGTGCTAGATTTAACCAACGCACTGTTAAGCGTCAGTTCGATTTTGCATTTCACTACTTTGGCCGAAAATGTAATTATATAATGCCGTCGGAGCAGCCGACGACCGGAGTTTACAAAAAACGCAAGGAAAAGGATAGGCGTCTGAAGTCCAAAACCGATGACAAGGCCTCTGCTAAGCCAGTCGCCGATTCGCCGGTTCTCAGTGAGTTGCTTTCGCAGCCCCTGGCACCCGCTGCCTCAGAGCCACAGGCCGCTTCAGACTCCCATGTGGAGCTGACTGGGCCTCTGGATAGTCAAGGTATTGGACACTCGGAAATCATTCCATCAGATGGGTCCGGAGCCGCTGAGCAGGCATCGGCTTCTGATGGTGTCTTCAGACCTACACAACTATATATTAAGCCATCTTCAGCTTCAAAGACCATGACTAAAGCGGCTCTAAAGACAAACAAGTACAGCATTCTCCTACTCAGTCTACCATGCCTAAAAAACAGATGCTCAAAATGGTCGAAGACCTAATTACTTTGATCAGGGGCTCCCATCACCCACCTGATAAGAGGCCTAGGCAAGAGACAGAGTATTTTTCTTCTGATCGGGTTTCTATTTCCTCTGATTCCTCTTCTGAACAGGATTATTCCATGCTTCCCTGTGAGGATTATGATGCTGAAGAATCCATTCCTTCAGCCTCTCCTCCTGAGGATTACTCTCTTGGGGAAACCCTTTATACCATGAGGGAGCATTTCCACTGGGAGAGCCAAGATTATTCTGAATCTAAGAAAAGGCTCAGAGATTTTCTGCTACTTCCTCAGCACAGACCCCTTGCTATTCCACCTGTTTTAGACATTGTAGATGATGTTTTTTCAGAGTCCGGCCTGTCTCCTGACTCTTTACCCCCCTGCACCTGCTAAGCCAGATGGATACTACAGGGTTCCGGATTCTCATAAATTCCTATATAAAAACCCTGCTGCTGATCCAGAAACTATATCTCAGGGTCCCAAAGGTATTAAAGCCTCCACTGCAAAAAACCCTGTCCCCTCTGATAGGGATTCTAGGGCTCTAGACAGATGGGGGGGGGAGTATACACTTCTGCTACCTTGGCTGTAAGGGCTTTAAATTGTCAGTTTCATATGCTTAAATATCAGCAATATTTAATATCAGTGCTTAAACAGAGATTGTTGACAAATACTGAATGTTCTGAGAACAAGGAATTGCAGGATTTATTGCATGCAGCTGAACAAGTGGGAAAGCATACTTTGCAATGTTGTTATGATTGACTGGAGGCCTCGTGCAGAGCCGCTGTCACAGGTTCTGTTATTAGAAGGCGTGCTTGGTTAAAGGAACAGAATCTGCCTGATCATGTTAAAGCAAAATTATTAGATGCACCATTGCAGCTTGATACCTTGTTTGGTACTAAAGCAGAAGAGGTTTTGAAAAAATGAAGGATAAAGCAAAATCCATGCAGACAGTCAAGGATTTCTTACAGGTACAGCCACCCAGGTCTAGCAGAAACTGCCCTTCTAAAAACTGGTCCTTTCCAGTGTCAGACAGACCACAAAGAGGCCAGATACAGGCATCCTAGAGGCAGATCTCAGCCCCAAGGCTCATACAGGCCTAAACGATGGGGTGCTCCTACCTCAAAAAGCGGAGAAGACAAATTACAACCTTACAGGAAACAGTCCCAATGACTTTCCTCTGCCAGATCCAAGCTTTTTTCTTTTGGCAGCCCCCTTAGGGGGAAAACTAGCACTTTTTTCATCAAATTGGCAAATGCTTACCCAAGACAAATGGGTCCTGAACATAGTGTCCCAAGGCTACAGGTTCCATTTTCACACTCTACCAAGGTCAAAAGGTATGCCAGACCTGCCACACAATCAATGGGCAGAGGTGCAAAAACTAATTACAGCCCTCATGGACATGAGGGCCATTCAGCCAGTACCACAACAAGAGCAGGGGCAAGGATTTTACTCCAGACTTTTCCTTGTACCCAGGAAGGACAGAACCTGGAGGCCAATACTGGACCTGTCTATAGTAAATACGTTTCTGGAAGTTCCAAAATTCAAGATGTTGACTCTACAGCAGCTACTGCCCATGCTGGGCAAGAAGGCTTGGCTCGTAACTTTGGACCTAAAAGAGGCATACCTGCATGTCCCAATCAGACAATCTTGCAGAAGATACCTCAGATTCATAGCTGGCTCAATGCACTACCAATTCTCTGCACTGCCCTTTGGCTTATCTACTGCGCCCAAGGTCTTCACAAAGTGCCTGGCACCAGTAATTGCATTTTGCAGACAAAGAGGAATTCAAATGTATCCCTACTTGGACAACTGCCTAATTCAAGCAGAGAACAAAGAAATTCTTCTAAAGCATCTGGCGTTTGTGAAAAGATTACTAACTGGCCTAGGGTACACAGTAAACGAAAAGAAATCAAAACTAGTGCCCTCTCAAGAGGTAATATTCCTGGGTGTAAGCTTAAATACAACTACCCAGATGGCTTATCTCACGCCAGACAAACAAAAGCAACTGACTTCATACTTCAAGAAATTGGCAACAAAAACCCACTTATCTGCAAGGAAAATCCTGCAGGCTCTGGGTTTGATGGCATCCTGCATTCTATTAATTCCATATGCCAGACTGCATATGAGGAAACTACAATGGTACCTAAAAAGTGTTTGGACTCAGCATTGCCACAGCCTGGAGACAATAATTACACTCATTCCCTGCCTGCCACAGGAGTTTCGATGGTGGGCAGAAGCCTGTCACCACAACAAGGGTCTGCCATTCAGTTTACCCACAGCCAGACAGATTCTGACAACGGATGCATCGGATTATGCCTGGGGGGGCCCATATGGCAGGAAAATGTATTCAGGGCACATGGCCTGCAAACCAGATGCATCTTCAAATCAATCAAAAAGAGATGCTAGCTGTTCAAAATGCCCTGACAGCTTCCAAGGACCTGCTTCATCCGGGACAACTACTGATAAAGGCAGACAATACTACGGTTGTGTGGTACATAAACAAACAGGGAGGTACACATTCCTACCCTCTCTGCAGACAAGCACTGACCTTATGGGACACGGCATTGGCCTTTCAAATTCACCTGCAAGCATAATTCCTGCCAGGAAAAACAAATACTCTGGAAGACGAACTAAGCAGAAACCTCATGGATCCCCACAAATGGAAACTGGATCCACAAGTCTTCCGTATGATAACAAGGAAATGGGGATGCCCAGACGTAGATCTATTTACCTCCCCTCCCAACTGCCAATTGCAGAGATTTTGCACAAGGATTTATCACAAGCAAGCATGGAAAGTGGACGCCCTATCCTTCAGCTGGAAAAATCTAACAGTATATGCCTTTCCACCACTACCTCTCCTTCCCAGGGTACTACTAAACGTCAGACAAGAGAAGCCAAAAAATGATACTGATTGCACCAGACTGGCCACGCCAGCACTGGTACCCAGTCCTAAAGAGCTTGTCTCAAGGTCCAGCATGGATATTGCCTCAAACTTCTCACTTGCTGATCCAACAAAACAATCAAATCCTGCACAGCCAAATCAGGACCTTAAATTTGGCAGCATGGTGGATAATATAACCATTCTGAACACTCCTCTTTCAAAAGCTGTTATGGATGTTATCTTGGAGGCAAGGAGGCCCAGTACCAGAAAATCTTATGTAGAAAAATGGAAGAGATTCTGTGCTTGGAACCAGGAACAAGGCATTGACACGTGTACCAAATATACCTCTGATTTTACAATACCTAACTGAGATGCTGAACAAAGGCCTTTCTTTCTCATCAGTTAAGATTCATGCCTCTGCCATTTCAGCCTATTACAATACGGAACAACCTATTTTTTTCTCATCCTTTAATAAGGCAGTACCTCAGAGGGGCCAAAAACATTAGGCCTCCAAGGAGAGCACTAATCCCGGCCTGGGACCTAAATTATGTTTGGAGAAACTCACACGGCCTCCTTTCGAGCCAGCTTCAATAGCGTATATAAAATTTTTATCCTGGAAAACATCTCTACTCTTAGCCATAACCTCTGCAAGGTGAGTCTGAGTTACAAGCACTCATGGCCGTGGAACCTTTTATCATTTTTCATCCAGACAGGGTTTCTCTGAGGACAAACCCTACATTCATGCCTAAGGTGGTATCCAGTGTGGCCCTCAATCAAACCATTCACTTGCCTGCTTTTTATCCAAATCCACAGAACAAGGGTGAGAAAATTCTGCATTCTTTGGACATACACAGGCAGTTACGTTTCTACTTGGACAGAACTAAAGCTTTCAGAAAAACTGAGCAACCTTTAGTGTCATATGCTATAAGATCATAAGGAAAGGCTATCTCAAAACAGACTATTTCTAAATGGATAGGCCATTGCATCCGCTTCTGCTATTTTCAACATGGCAAATCAGTACCTAAGGGCATTAGGCCTCATTCCACCAGAGCAGCAGCCACTTCAGCAGCCTTCCTCAGAGGAGTACCAACCAAAGATATCTTAGAGGCTGCAGCTTGGAGTTTAGTCCACACTTTCACAAAGCACTACCACTTACCTCTTTAAGTCCAGAGCAGGCTTTGCCACTGCAGTTCTGCAGGGCCTCAGAGCCTCTCCTAATCCTATTTAGCCCAGCCACCCATCCTCATCTTTGGGATTCAACCCAAGAGTAATGACTGCAACAGTGAAACACGATGAACATAGTACAGTTGTGTACCTACCATAAATGTAGATGTTCGAGTGTATTCACTGTTGCAGTCCAGGTTACCCACCCACCATCCCCCTTCTCTTTGCCGGGAGTTTTCTGCATTTCTCTATCCTATACAACCTATTTGGTGTATTTGCTTGTAGACAAAGGGAATGTTATTTTTACACATGTATTTTTATTGGCATATTTTTTCAGCCTTCCAATTTGGGGGCACCTGACATCTGGGGCAAGAAAAACTGAAGAAAATGGCGTCGGCTGCATCTTTTATACCCCTGGCGCACTGACGTCAGGGAAGAGGCGACAGCAACCGAAGCCATACCTAGACTTTGGAATTCTGGCCAACTGAGGGTAGCCTGCCAGCAGGATAACCCAAGAGTAATGACTGCAACAGTGAATACACTCTAACATCTACATTTATGGTAGGTACACAACTGTACTATCCTCATAGCACCATATTGGCCCTGACAGATTTGGTTCCCCTTCCTTTGGCCTCTCCTACTAGATCGACCATGGATTCTCCATCCAACCCCGGAATTGATACTCACACCCACAGAACCTGATTCATCCCAACCTGAACAGCCTGAAGCTAACGACTTGGCTACTCCAGTTGCCTTGATTGCCAGGCAGAATGATCTTTCTTTACCAGTATGTGATATTCTCATTGCTTCTCATAAGTCTTCCACTAGAATTACTTATCTGAACAAGTGGAAAAGATTTACCTGTTGGCTGAAACAAGTAGACTCCTTTTCAGCACCAGTGACGATAATACTAGAATATCTGGCCGACCTGTTTCAATCAGGTCTATCAGCCTCTACCATTAGGGTTAATTTGGCTGCAATTTCTAATTTTCATGAGGGTATCCACGATTCCTCTCTTATGTCCCATAAATTGTGCAAGACCTTCATAAAAGGTGTGATTCATCTGAAGCCACCTTTTAGAGAACCTATTCAGCCAAAGGATTTATCATTAGTTCTACAAGCTCTGACTATGGCACCTTTCGAACCAGCTTCTTCTTGCGACCTCAAGTATTTGTCATGGAAAACCTTGTTTTTGGTCGCTGTTATTTCTGCCAGAAGTATTTCTGAACTTCGAGCTTTATGTATCAAGAGTCCATACTTGATTTTTCATAGAGATAAGAGTGTCTCTGAGAACTAATCCGTCATTTCTGCCTAAAGTGATCTCTGAAATGTCCATTAATCAAGCCATTCAATTGCCAGTTTTCTTTCCCAATCATTCAAACAGAGGAGAGTATTGCCTACATACCCTAGATATACACAGGCAAATCTGTTTTTACTTAAACAGGACTAAACCCTTTAGTAAATCTGACCAGTGATTTTTGACCTTTTCTGGACCTACATTAGGATCTGCCTTTGCTAAGGTCACATTAGCTAGATGGTTGAAGGACTGTGTGACCTTTATTTACACACAACGTAATATCTCGTTGCCTACTACCATGAAAGCTCATTCAACAAGGTTGGTGGCAACTTCTGCTGCCTTCCATGCCAGAGCTTCTTTACATGACATCTGTGCAGCTGCAACTTGGGCTACCCCTCATACCTTCATCAATCATTACAAATTGGATTTGGCCTCCAGGGAAAGTGCATCTTTCGGTTCTATGGTGCTCATGAATGTCCTTCCATGAGAGCCTCACAGGAATAGAGGTAGCTGGGGACTCTGTCCCATGTATAAGGAATGAACGAGGATTAACAATATCAGATAAAGAAGTTATGTCTTACCATAACTTTGCATCTGTATTGTTGATCCTCGTTCAGTCATTACGACTCTCCCTCCTTCCCCCTCCTGTGGTTTCTAGTGGATCTCACCATCCAGTTCTCTTAGGTTATTTGACCAGAGGTAGCCTCTACCTTCTTTAACTTGCAAATTCAATCTGAGGTAACAGGGATATGGGGATTGTGGGTAAGAGTTTAGCTCGAGAGTTTGAAGCTGACGCGAGCTTGGAAAATGGCTGGTTCAGTTCCAAGCTCGGAACCGATACCCATGCATAATGACTGAATGAGGATCAACAATACAGATGGAATGTTATGCTAAGACATAACTTCTTTATGTCCTTCTCTTCCATGTTGCAGTATTCCTTCCTACCCACCTAACCCCCCTTCTCTCTCTCTCATTATTGACCTGTCTTAGGTCTTCTAGTGGTTATACCCTACCCTATGACCCATTTAAGCACCAAATGGCTCTTTGATCTTATGACTGAGATCACTCGCTACTCTATTTTGACAATCCTGCTAGGCTTTCAAGTTCCGAGGTCTATGCGTGCAGACGTTGCATTTAAGGCCCCTGGTTTATGGCCCTATGTGTGATGTCCCACGCAACTACAACAGCCAAGTTGAAGCTTTTGTATAGGAGCCGACATACACCAAGAATATTGCAATATGGAAGAGAAGAACATCTATGGTTATGGTAAGATTTTACACAACTATTCTTTCCCTGTGTTCTATGATAAGTCTTTCCATGGCTTTGCATTTGAGGCTTGTTAGACTTCTGTAATTCCAATACCAAGAAATTGTTTAAACTAATATATAACACAGGAAGTTCAAATGTTCGGCAGCAGATTGCCAGTTTTCTTTCCCAATCATTCAAACAGAGGAGAGTATTGCCTACATACCCTAGATATACACAGGCAAATCTGTTTTTACTTAAACAGGACTAAACCCTTTAGTAAATCTGACCAGTGATTTTTGACCTTTTCTGGACCTACATTAGGATCTGCCTTTGCTAAGGTCACATTAGCTAGATGGTTGAAGGACTGTGTGACCTTTATTTACACACAACGTAATATCTCGTTGCCTACTACCATGAAAGCTCATTCAACAAGGTTGGTGGCAACTTCTGCTGCCTTCCATGCCAGAGCTTCTTTACATGACATCTGTGCAGCTGCAACTTGGGCTACCCCTCATACCTTCATCAATCATTACAAATTGGATTTGGCCTCCAGGGAAAGTGCATCTTTCGGTTCTATGGTGCTCATGAATGTCCTTCCATGAGAGCCTCACAGGAATAGAGGTAGCTGGGGACTCTGTCCCATGTATAAGGAATGAACGAGGATTAACAATATCAAATAAATACGACCTGAGAACAGTCCACAAATGTAAAAAACGAATCAGCAAAATCTCCTGCCTCAGAAGAGAAAGGGCACCAGCACGACACAAGCACTGTTCACAAAAGGTTTAATCCAAACGATAAAACAATACACAAGAAGTTGAGCGCTTTCATCCACTAGGGACTTCTTCAGAACACTTAATTGTAATACTCTACTCCATTAAATACATTAAAAAATGCTGATAATTACATCACATGTCATTTCCTCATTAAGAATTTAAAGTGCAAGTGCATAGAACTATCTAAAATTTCCTAATTTCATAGCAAGTATACACTGTATATGCAAAACTTTTAGATTTGGGAAAGTTGTTGATAAATGGTTAAAACCATGTATGGGGAGCATAAGTCATCTAGTGGCCGATTCATGGGATTTTTTAGGACGTTTGGAACCACATATTTCCAAGGAGGCTGAATGGTTGGTCACTATTGATGTAGTTGACCTTTTTTCCAGCATCCCCCATGTGGATGGGATGAGAAGGTTTCAAGATAGTATCCATGAGTTAGGTAAGACCACTTGGGAACAAACACTTTTGATTTTGGACTTCATGGAGATAGTACTAACTCATAACTACTTTTATTACGAGGGGAAATATTATAGACAAAGTAAAGGTGTTGCGATGGGGGCCGCTTGTGCCCCCATATATGCAAACCTGGTGCTGTTAAACTGGGAAAAGGAACACATCCTCAGTTCTAAATGGATGGAACATATAGGATGTTACTATCGTTTCCTTGACGATATCTTCCTAGTTTGGAAAGGGAGCAAGGAGGAGTTGGATTATTTTTTTACATACTTAAATTCGTGTACTGAGTATTTAAAATTTACCATCAACATGGACAGAAAGAGTATTTCCTACTTAGATGTACTGGTCACATTGGAAGAAGGGAATTTTAAGTCTAATATTTTCAGGAAAATCACTTTCAGCAACTCCTATCTACATTTCAATAGTAGTCATCCTTGGGCCCAGAAAAGAAATATAGTAAAGGGGCAGTTTATTCGAGTGGCGAGGATGACATCTGATATTATGGATTTGGATGTAGAATTAAGGAAGATAGGTTCATTTTTTGTGGAAAGGGGATACCCCGAGGGTATGATCAACGAGCTTAAGACTTATGTCTGGCAACAATGGGGTAAGAGGTATATACCTCTGCTTGGAGGAGGAAGGTCTCTTTCTGTTCCCCCTAAGAACAACTATGAGATTTGTACAGACATGACAAGTAGGTTTGGGAAAGCTTGTATTATACAATATGGACCCCATAGTAAGTACATCAAAGGGATCATTCAGAAGAACTGGAGGGTATTTAGAGCAGATAGAAGGATTTGGAATATTGTTGGAGGGGTACCCCATTTTGTGTATAGGAATGGACAGAATTTGAAGTCTTTATTAGAGAAAAAACAGAACCACACAGACAATAAGAGGGGAACAACAAAATGTGGGACGTGCCCCCAGTGTCAGTATATAACAACAGTACAGAACCTAACTTTAGAGAATTTTAATAAAACCAAAATTCATTTCCAAAAAGGTAATTGTAGATCCACCAACTTGATATATATGGCCACTTGCACACACTGTCCCTGCTTTTATGTAGGGAAGACCATCAGGTGCTTACGCAATAGGATCTACGACCACCAGTATAGTATCAGGAAGAAGGATGAGACTAACGCTTTGTGGAAACATCTAAAAACCAATAAGGAATGTTCTAACTTCAGTTTTGGAATTCTTGAACTGGTTAGAGCCAATGTGAGAGGAGGAGATGTTAAGAAATCAGTTAGTGACAAGGAGGTGAGATGGCAGGTAAAACTAAATGCATCAGTGTATCCTGGCATCAACGAACATGTTTCCATAAAACCTATATTGGATAATAATAAATAGATGCTCCAAATAGTAAAGGGGCTGTTTTTTGTACAAATACACATTTTTCATAGACAAACATTTTTACATATTTACATATATACATAATTTTGTATTACTATCATGTTTTGATGGAAGATTTACACGCACTGGCACCACAATACGCACTGAAAAGTTTTATGAAAAAGTTATATGAAAAAGTATTATGCAAAAGTTTTTTATGAATTTTATGAATTTTCGTATATATATTTTTTATGCATATACAGTGTATACTTGCTATGAAATTAGGACATTTTAGATAGTTCTATGCACTTGCACTTTAAATTCTTAATGAGGAAATGACATGTGATGTAATTATCAGCATTTTTTAATGTATTTAATGGAGTAGAGTATTACAATTAAGTGTTCTGAAGAAGTCCCTAGTGGATGAAAGCGCTCAACTTCTTGTGTATTGTTTTATCGTTTGGGTTAAACCTTTTGTGAACAGTGCTTGTGTCGTGCTGGTGCCCTTTCTCTTCTGAGGCAGGAGATTTTGCTGATTCGATTAACAATATCAGATAAAGAAGTTATGTCTTACCATAACTTTGCATCTGTATTGTTGATCCTCGTTCAGTCATTACGACTCTCCCTCCTTCCCCCTCCTGTGGTTTCTAGTGGATCTCACCATCCAGTTCTCTTAGGTTATTTGACCAGAGGTAGCCTCTACCTTCTTTAACTTGCAAATTCAATCTGAGGTAACAGGGAGATGGGGATTGTGGGTAAGAGTTTAGCTCGAGAGTTTGAAGCTGACGCGAGCTTGGAAAATGGCTGGTTCAGTTCCAAGCTCGGAACCGATACCCATGCATATAATGACTGAATGAGGATCAACAATACAGATGGAATGTTATGCTAAGACATAACCTCTTTATGTCCTTCTCTTCCATGTTGCAGTATTCCTTCCTACCCACCTAACCCCCCTTCTCTCTCTCTCTCATTATTGACCTGTCTTAGGTCTTCTAGTGGTTATACCCTACCCTATGACCCATTTAAGCACCAAATGGCTCTTTGATCTTATGACTGAGATCACTCGCTACTCTATTTTGACAATCCTGCTAGGCTTTCAAGTTCTGAGGTCTATGCGTGCAGACGTTACATTTAAGGCCCCTGGTTTATGGCCCTATGTGTGATGTCCCACGCAACTACAACAGCCAAGTTGAAGCTTTTGTATAGGAGCCGACATACACCAAGAATATTGCAATATGGAAGAGAAGAACATCTATGGTTATGGTAAGATTTTACACAACTATTCTTTCCCTGTGTTCTATGATAAGTCTTTCCATGGCTTTGCATTTGAGGCTTGTTAGACTTCTGTAATTGCCTGAGTCTGTGGAAGTTTCCTGCCTTATGCAGGGGACTGACTGACTGTTGCTGTTCTCCTTTTGCTTGGTACAAAACCTGTATGGAGGCCGAGATTGAACAGTGCTGTTGGTGGGGTGCGAGAGGTGCCTAAGCAGTGCTTCATTTAAGATGTGTCCAGGAATCTTGTCAGGACCCATTGATGCAGTACTTTTAGCTTTTAATGTTGCTTTTTGGACTTGGTCCTCTGATAACTGGAGGTGACTTGGTTTCTGGTATATCTTGTATGATAAACTAAGGAGAAAGAGGAGTAAAGGTACAGCTGAATTTATCGGTCAATTGGTTAATTATATCTTCAGCCTCGATGTATGTAACATAATTTACAGTCCACGTATTGCATTGCTGTATTATGCATCTGAGATTGCAAACATAACTAAAAGAGGCCTTGTGAGTATCTTTGGCTTGGGTGGCAGGTTTAGCTTCAAACTTGGATTTGTTAGATTTTGTTAAGCTCCTGAGTTGTTTCAGGGATGAGGACTCTGTCATTCTGGGAATTATTTTCTTACTTTTCACCAAAATTCTCTTCCTGTTATGGGAAAACTTATTGATATTCTGGTTCATCCAAGGGGTTTGTTTCTGAAGTTTGCCCTGTACTTCTTCCTACAGGGTAAATCATAGACTAGATGTCTGCAGCTGTCTGTATGCTGGTGTAGTGTGGTAGTGTAGGTTTCTGCTTATTTAGCAGAGTTAGCTGGGTTTGGTGGGGATTTGAAGCTTGCCAGTGTATCTCTTAGGAGTAAATAGTTTGCTTTAGAGAATTTTTTAAAGGCACCTTGGGTGGAGGGGGTCCCTGGTTTCAGTCTTATTTCAGATGAGACAGCTTTATGGTCAGACCTAACAAGTGACAAAGAGATGTAAGGGATGGTGCAAGATGCCACCATATTAGTCAGGAAAATATGAAGTTCCCTCTACTGAGTACTGACTAATTGTTCTAGGGCATTTGTATGAAAAGTCCAGGAATCTGTTTGTTTGTGCAATAGTAGTGGTGTAGATTTCAGAGTCTATAGTGAAATAGTTCAGATCAGCTAAGAGAATTGTATTTAGTTTAATACTGAGTGATATTAGTTCCATAGACAGATCTTGTGACTTTCTTGGGTTATACGGTGAGTACTGTAGCAAGAAAATATGTTGTACTGGACCTTTCTGATGAGTATTTGAACAGGAAGAAGCTCTAGTGCATCATGCTGCTTTACCAGCCTTGATGCAAGTCTCTTCTGGATGAAGATTGAGGCACCACCACCTTATTTTCTTCCCCTGCGCAGTAGCTGATTTAAACGTGTGGATGATATTGTAATTCTGCACAGCCAAAGTGCTCTCCACTGTTTTAAACCATGTTTCATTCACTACACAGACATCTAAATCCTTCATTGTGAGGAGTGCTTGCAGGGAGTGGAGTTTCTTCTTTAGGCTCCAAGCACTAATCAATAACACATTCATGTTTTCTTTTGCTTACTTCATTATGTTAGTGGGTTCATCAGCCTGACATTACCTAAAAAAAAGTACAATGGGGGTGGGACAGTATGTTTGCCAAATGTCCTTCAAGGATGCATCTGCAGTCATCACATATGGGTTGCCCTGCCTCAGGCAGCCCTTCGGTCGGCCGGATTCCAAAGTCTGGGTCCGGCGTCGGCTGATGTCACCCTTTCCCCGACGTCACAACGCCTGGGGTATAAAAGCGTCAGCCGACGCCATCTTCCTCAGTCTTTCTTGCCGCGTGGTGCCCGAAGCAGAAGCAGTTCGCAAGTGCCGGTCGGCCAGCTCCTGTAATTTCACTATCCGAAGACTTCAAAAGCTAAGTACCCCGTTGGGGACTCTTTCTTGCCTCAGCCGATGTCAGAAAAAGTTAATAATTGTTTAACTTGTGGGAAACAAATACCTCATAAGGATTTCCACTCTTATTGTCTTCCTTGCTTAGGCCCAGACCACGACGTCTCGGCCTGCTCTGCCTGCGCTTCCTTCAACCGACGCACTCTTAGACGTCAGGCGGAGTTTGCAGAGGAATTTTTTGGGGCTAGTTTTTCGTACAATATGCCGTCGGAGACTCCGACTTCACATTTAACAAAGAAACGGAAGGACAAGGACCGACACACGCAGGCCGCGGTTTCGGCTGAAACCACGGCCAGGCCTACCGCGAGTGTCTCGGCTGAAACAGAGTCCTTGGTACTTCCAACCACCGAAACCGCTCAACTGACAACCTCGGCCCCGGAGGCCCCTGCTGAGTCTGTTATTGAATTTCTAACAGAAACTGGTGTCCTGGAACCTTCCAACACCATTCCTCTAGACAAAACTACGCCAGCACGTGGTGCAGCCAGGCCTCCTGCATCCATGTCCATAAAGGCATTCTCTAGGGCTAAAGCTGCTAAACTCTCAAAAGCTTTGCCTCCCAAGGTTATCCCTCAGGGACCCACTACAGGTTCACAGATTCTAAGCTTAGCAGAGGACCTTATTTTCTTAATTAGGGGCTCTCAGCCTCATCTGGACAGGGGCTCTCAACCTCCTCCAGGCAAAAGGCCTAGGGTTGAGCCCTCTGATCCCCACGCCTCAGATGAGGCCTCTGATGGCTCTACTCTCTCGGACTACCAGGAGGAGGCTTTTTCGGCCTACGAGGATTCTGATGCAGAGGAATCTATCCCCTCGGCCTCCCGTCCTGAAGAGCTGTCCTTCGGGGAGACACTTCACACTATGAGAGAGCATTTCCAATGGCAGGGCCAGGAATTCTCTGATTCCAGGAAGAGATTAAGGACTTTCTTGCATTTGCCTCAGCATAGACCTTTGGCTATTCCTCCTGTTTTGAATGTCATTGATGATGTGTACTCTGAGTCTAGCACAACCCCTGATTCTCTCCCTCCGGCTCCTGTCAAACCCGATAGGTACTACAGGGTCCTGGACTCGCATCTTTTCCTTTACAAGGCCCATTCTGCTGATCCAGAAACTATTTCCCAGGGCCCTAAAGGGGTTGCAGCTGCCACTACTAAAAATCCTCTCCCCTCTGAAAGGGAGTCCAGAGCTTTAGAGAGATGGGGTAAAAAAGTGTATACTTCTGCTACTCTTTCTATGAGGGCATTAAATTGTCAATTTCATATGATACAGTACCAAGAGTATTTGTTAGATGAATTGCATAAAAAACTGTCTTCACCTGAACCCCTAGATCGCAAATCACTTCAGGATCTGGTACATAACTCCCAACAGGTTAGCAACCATTTCTTGCAATGTGGTTATGATGCATTGGAAGCTTCATGTAGGTCAGCTATGACAGGTGCAGTCATACGCAGGCATGCTTGGCTGAAGGAACAATCTCTGCCAGACCATGTTAAAGCAAAGCTTCTGGATGCTCCACTGGAAAAGCAAAAGTTATTTGGCTCCACTGCTCAGGAGGTCCTAAAGAAATTTAAAGAAAAGGCAAAATCTGTACAAACAGTCAAAGATTTTCTCCAAGTCCAACCACCAAGATTCAGCAGAAATTGGCCTTCCAAGAATTGGTCCTTTCCAGACACAGAGAGGTTTCAGAGAGGCAAGAACAGGCGTGCCAGAGGTAGAGGGCAAGCTAGAGGCTCTTACAGAGGACGTCAATGGCAGCCTCCCAACCAGAGGTAGTGCAGGACCTACAACTGCTGCACAAGGACAGGCTCAATGACTTTACTTTGACACCGCCAACCAGGGCTCAATTGGAAGCACCCTTGGCCGGAAAGCTTTCTTTATTCTCAGAAAATTGGCACAGTATTACAAGGGACAAATGGACACTACAAATAATAGACAAAGGATACAGGTTCCATTTTCACACATTACCAAAAAGAAAAGGCATGCCAGACCTGCCACCGAATCAAAGGGCAGAGGCTTTGAAACAAATCTCCAACTTAATGCAAATGAAAGCTATAGAAAACGTTCCTCTCTCAGAACAAGGCCAAGGATTTTATTCCAGACTACTCCTTGTTCCAAGAAAAGAAAAGCAATGGAGGCCTATTCTCGACTTGTCCGCACTGAATACTTATCTCATTGTGCCAAAGTTCAAAATGCTGACTCTACAGCAACTCCTTCCCATGCTGGGCAAGGGGTCTTGGCTGGTAACTCTTGACCTCAAGGAGGCATACCTGCATGTCCCTATCAGACAAAGTTGCAGAAGACACCTCAGTTTTCTTGCAGGTTCAGAGCGTTATCAATTCTCAGCATTGCCCTTTGGCTTATCTACTGCGCCCAGAGTATTCACGAAATGCCTGGCATCAGTAATTGCACACTGCAGACTTCAGGGGATTCAAATATACCCATATCTGGACGACTGCCTTATACAAGCGGACAGCCAACAAACTTTGGTAAAACACTTGAATTATGCCATCCACCTACTTCAAGCCTTGGGATATACATTCAACATTCACAAATCAAGACTTGCTCCATCCCAAAGAATAACTTTTCTGGGTGCGAATCTTGACACAACCACCCAAATGGCTTTCCTCACAGAAGAAAAACAAAGGCAACTACCGAATTACTTCAAAAATCTGACAAGACAAACTCAGCTGACTGCAAGGAAAATCCTGCAGGCCCTGGGTTATATGGCTTCTTGCATCCTTCTGATTCCACAAGCAAGGCTGCATATGAGGAAACTACAATGGTACCTAAGGAGTTTATGGACTCAGCACAGTCACAGCTTAGAATCTTTGATACCACTCATTCCATGCCTTCAAAAGGAATTTCTGTGGTGGGCTCAAGCAAGCCAGTCAAACAGGGGTCTGCCCTTCAGCAAACCAATAGCCAGCCAAACCATTACAACGGACGCTTCAGACCACGGATGGGGAGCGCACATGGAGGGCAGATGCATTCAAGGACTACGGTCACAAAAAGAGCTACGCATCCCCATAAACGAAAAGGAAATGCTGGCAGTGTTGCATGCAATCGAAGCCTTCAAACTCTTTCTGCATCAAGGCCACCTGCTAATAAGGACAGACAACACCTCAGTTATGTGGTACATAAACAAGCAAGGAGGCACCCATTCCTACCCTCTTTGCAGACTGGCAATGAATCTATGGGAACTTTCCTTGAAACTCAATATAGAGCTGCAATCCCAGTTTGTGCCAGGAAAAGGCAATATACTGGCGGACAGCTTAAGCAGAAATATCATGGATGCACACGAATGGATGCTGCACCCAGACATCTTTCTACAGATAACACAATCATGGGGGAGGCCGGACATAGATCTTTTTGCCTCCCCCCACAATCATCAGCTGAAGAAATTCTGCTCAAGGACATACCACCCACAAGCATGGAAAGTGGGCGCCTCTCTTTCAGCTGGAGAACTCTAACAGTGTATGCATTTCCACCTCTCCCATTAATGACCAAGGTCTTACTGAAGATCAGGACAGAGCAGCCAAAAGTGATTCTGATAGCTCCGGACTGGCCAAGACAGCACTGGTACCCACTGTTAAAGAGCATGTCATGCGAAACCATGGCCTCTTCCTCAATGGCCACTTCTCCTGACACAGCACAATTACAAAACTCTGCATTCCAACCTGAAAACCTTGCAACTAACAGCCTGGAAAATACCTTGACTCCTCCTCAGGATAAGCTATCCAAGAGAGTGAAGGATATCATCATGGAAGCTCACGCCTTCCACAAGAAAGGCATATTCAGCAAAATGGAAAAGATTTCACACTTGGAGCACCACAAAGGGCCTAGATGCGACAGTGATGAACATGGCACATATCCTGGAATACTTGGCAGAAATGCTCCACAATGGCCTGTCTTACTCTTCCATTAAAATTCATGCTTTAGCAATTTCAGCAGAGTACAATACTGATCCACTTGTCTTCTCTCATCCTCTCCTAAGACAGTTTCTAAGAGGAATTAAAAACATCAATCCTCCAAGGAAACCACCACTGCCTACTTGGGACCTTAACTTCGTGTTGGAAAAACTAACACTGCCTCCCTTTGAACCAGCAGCATCTGCAGAACTACAGTTCCTGTCTTGGAAGACTGCCTTCCTTCTGGCCATAACCTCAGCAAGAAGAGTATCTGAGTTACAGGCCCTCATGGCAGTACAGCTATTTTTCTTACTTCTCATCAGGACAGAGTCTCATTGAGAACCAATCCTACATTTATGCCAAAGGTGGTATCCAGGGTCTCATTAAACCAAGCTATTCACCTGCCTCCACAAAACAAAGGGGAGAAACTTCTGCACACCCTGGACATACACAGACAGTTGCGCTACTACTTGGACAGAACTAAAAGTTACAGAAAAACTGACCAGCTGTTGGTAGCATATGCTGCTGGTGCACAAGGAAAAGCAATTTCCAAACAGACAATTTCAAAATGGATAGGGAATTGCATTCGTTTTTGTTACTCCTTTCATGGAAAAACTGTGCCAGCTAACATTAGACCTCATTCCACTAGAGCCACAGCCACCTCCACAGCCTTCTTAAGAGGGGTGGCTACCCAAGGACATTTTAGAAGCTGCTACATGGAGCTCCGTGCATACATTTTCCAAGCATTGCAATTTACCTTTATATTCCAGATCCAGAGCAGGCTTTGCTACGGCAGTCCTGCATGGCATTTTAGCTACACCATCCTTTACATAGATCCTCCACCCCCATATTGGCTATGGTATTCTACCCATATGTGATTACGGCAGATGCATCCTTGAAGGACATAGTACAGTTTTGTACCTACCATAAATGTAGATGTCCGATAGGTATGCATCTGCAGTCAGGTTTACCCTCCCTCCTTCCCCTCTGTGGTATTTATTGGGTACTTTTCCCTCTCATAGCTAGCTGGGGTTATCTATTATGGTGTATTTGTTTTATACAACCAATAAGATCAACGTTTAACCAGGAACAAGTAAAGCAAAAAAACCTTTCCGGTCTTATCTTGATGATATTTGCATTCTTTGGGAAGGCACTAAGGAGCAGTTTTTGATGTTTATTGAGCACATCAGTTGTTCAACTGACTTTTTGAGGTTTACATATGAAATTAGTGATAGCACTTTGCATTATTTGGATGTATTAATAAACAAAGATCCCAGTGGAATAGGTTTTCTTTCAAGAACTTACAGGAAGGCGACATACTGTAACACTTTCTTGCATTTTGAAAGTGGACATCCCTACTACATTAAAAGAGGTATTATAAAGGGACAGCTCATTAGAGCAGCGAGAATGTGTAGCAATACACAGCTGTTCCTTGAAGAAGCTGATTTTCTGGGAAATTTATTTGAAGAAAGAGGATATCCCTTGGACGTATTTCGAACAATATTAACAGAAGTTTTTACTAAAAGAGATCAATTTTATTTCCCTTTGCTGGGTTCCAATGCACCGGTGACAAGTAGCAGAGCATTAATTGAGAAACCTCTCCAAAAGAATTTTATATACACTTACACACAAGATGCTACATTTATTGAGAACACAATTAAAAGTTTTTGGCCTATAGTAACCATGCAGGAAGAGATGGCAAGCAAATTACCCACTAATATAGGGTTTATTAGGAAAAGGAATATTAACCTAAAAGTGGTGTTTGAACAAAAATCATATGTCAAAATAGGTGGCAAAGTTAACGCACCTAATGACACATTCGGCACATTTAGATGTGGCCGATGCAATCAATGTCCTTATATTTTGCAAACGGACAAAATAACCATTCCATCTAGGAACATTACCTTGAAGGCAAGTAGCAAATATTCCTGCAATTCTGCAGGGGTGGTTTATATAGGGTTTTGCCAAGCATGTCCAGCTTTCTACGTTGGCAAAACTGACAGGCCCTTAAAACGTAGAATATATGAGCATTTGTACGAGATCAGTAAAAATAAACAAACCAATGCTTTTTGTAAACATCAATTGGTATGTCCAAAAATGTCATTAAAATTTTTAGTTATTGAGAAAATCCAGCAAGACCACAGGGGTGGGGATTGGGAAACTTTGCTTGAAACGAGAGAGTTAATTTGGCAGGTAAAGCTAAATGCAGCTAGACAACCAGGACTTAATGACAATATTAGTTTAGTACCTATTCTTAAAAAGAGAAGGAACAAACTTTAAATGTATTTTGTTTTTAACCACTGAACAAACATATTTTATACCTTGTAAGTTGTAATTTTTATGGTGATACAATTTAAGAGAACACTAAATTTGCACTACATAAGGTATTAGCATTATTTTTAGGTGTCTCATACTCATTCGAGTTGTTTTTTAAGTGGCTTTTTTACATATAAATTAACATATTGCTTGGTGGTTTGATTTTTAAATTATATTGAAAATATTGTGTTGGGATTGTAAGCAGGGGGTTTTAAATGTTTCATTCATTTAATTAATGTCAAGTAAACTAACTTTACATCTTTTACCATTCTGAAGGGTAATGAGCGTTTTCTACACATGCTTTTTTTGCAGTTTGCAATCACTACTGAATTGCACTAGAAGGTATTTGCCAAGAAAATAGCAGGCAATCTTATTAGGCAATTTCAAAGTAAAGGTGGAAATTAAAGATTGCACACAAGTGGTGTTAATTAATTATCTGCATTACCCAGCTATAAAAACGCTGTACATTCATCAAAGTCTTTGTCTCACTTGAAAAAGCCTGGTAGGTACCAGGCGAAAGCGCTCGTGTTAATTTTTGTTTTTTGTGTCGACTAATAAATCGTTTTATTAGAATTTGGAGCTGCATTGGACTGTCATTTTATGTACTATTGGGATTATAAAACTTTTGCTGCATTGCTGGCTGGAATTTAACTGTTTAAACTTTAAACTTCAAGCACCAGTCCCTGTCGTTTGGACCGGAAAGGTTTTTTTTGCTGTATTTGTTTTATATATATATATATATATATATATATATATATATATATATATATATATCTATGCATATCTATTTCTGTGCATGTTTGGAATTTATTGCATTTCTCCAAATTTAGCCTTCCTTTGAGGGCACCTGGCATGGCATCTGGGGCAAGAAAAACTGAGGTAGATGGCGTCGGCTGACGCTTTTATACCCCAGGCGCTCTGACATCGGGGAAAGGGCGACATCAGCCAACGCCGGACCCAGACTTTGGAATCCGGCCGACCGAAGGGCTGCCTGAGGCAGGACAACCCATATGTGATGACTGCAGATGCATACCTATCGGACATCTACATTTATGGTAGGTACAAAGCTGTACTTTGTCTCAGTGGTTATCACTTTCAGTACAGAGTGCTGCCATCTGGACTTTCGTCTGCATTCAAAGTACTGATCCTATCTCAGAGGCCTGCCTTCATTGAGGAAGAGTTGTACACACACTCCAGTGTCTGTCTTTCCTGCCCACAAAGAGGTCATAGAAAGGCACAAAATTGACATACTGGTTTGTTTTGGGTTTACACTGCTCTGTATGTTTAAAGCTTTACGGCCATCACAAACTTCTTAATGCTCTTTGCAGCTGGTCTTATGATGAGAGTTTTGAGATGTCTGTGGTTCCAGAGTCACCATATTTTTTGTATATCTCCTGGTGTTAGAACCCCGTTAGCAGGCCCTGGAGTAGTGAACATTTATTTACCTTTGTTTACCGGAATAGTCTACCTGGGCAGCAAAAGGAAACCCCTTTTCACTGGAAGCCCAGTGAGAAAAGTTCCATACATCAGTACGAAAAAGATAAAGTACAGTAAAAGACAAAAAGTTACAGTAATTTTCGTAGAAGGATAACCTAATACAGGGTAAGCTTGTTAAACAGCCAAAGCAGGAGATAATCATACAGGTTTACAGTTGCATTGGTAATTTTTTCACATTTATATGTACAACGCAGATTCACAGTAAATCAATTTTAATAATCCATCACATTCGTATACAGTGGTGTAGCAGTATCAGAGCACAGTAGGGGATAGTAGTTATAATGCAGTACAGAGCATAAATAGGCATAGTAGGGAGGAGTTCTCATGTAATAACCAAATTGTGTAGATCATTTAACGCAGTGTTCGCATTCCTGTATCAAAGTCCATGTCATGTTTTGATAACTGGTACTTCACTGATGTAATGAAAAAGTTCACTCTGGTTCTTCTGCCTTTCAAAGGATGTGGTTCTTCCCATTTTAGTGGAATGCACGTCAGCTACCTGGAGTTGCATGCAAGTTTTCTGGCCTTTAAAACTTTCGGAAAAAAGCTGTTTTGGGCCTGTTTTGATTTGGTCCCATGGTCTCTTCATCATGTGGTACCTATACAAGCATCAGGCACCCAGTCATACCTTGGGTACCACAAACAGTGTGTCTATAGCAGTGGGCTATAAACAAACATCACTGTCTGCGAATGTCATGCTGGTGGATTTGCTAAGTGTTTGCTAATGTTACATATTTTGAGGCTGTGTCTGGCTTGAGACTTCTAGTAGGGCATTTAAATTCAGAGGTAATCGCCTATTTAGGGAATGTGGCCCTTTTGCTCTTTTGCTTAGTGTAGCACAAGGACAGGGTGAAATCACAGTGGTCAGATTTCTTTATCCTATGGCAAAAGACAATCCTGTGTACCTTCCCAGGACACAGATGTCTTCTTGCATCTAAGTAGAACAAAAGGGAGTAGATGAGCATAGTCACTCATATGATCTGAGCACTTAGCTCAACACTTAGAAACTCACTTACCCTTGTATTAATTACATTGTAGCTTGCTGATATTTAATGTAAACTAGACTCTCACAATGTAGCAGATTAGTACTTTTTTCTCTAGTGTGTAGCCATTTCCAATTTCTATTTCTACAAATGCTTTGTTAGGGCATGGAAAATTATACTTTGAACTCAGAAACAAGGCTAAGAAACAAGTTAAGACTGACAAACAAAATTACCACATTTCCCTGCAAAGAAAATTTAGTAACAACCCACAAAAATTCTGGGCCACAGTTAACAGCATCCTCCAACCTGGTAAAGCAACAACTCCACCACCCAATATAGTCGGGTCAAATACACATATAGCCTCCACTTCAGCGACTACTTTACTACTTCTGTTCTTAAACTAATAAACAATGCTAACCCCAACAGTCTCCTCCAACTTCCCACACAACAGTCTAAGTCTACTCCCTTCTCACTTAAACCAGTACCAATATATAGTATCCAAAAACTCTTAGCCAAACTCAAACCTACCACCCTTGCTGCCGACAGTCCCTCAGCCAAATACCTCCAAATAGTATCCGCAGCCATAGCCTACCCGAACACACTACTAATAAATAGATCTATCACTGAACACACTGTTCCAACCTTGTGGAAAACATCCTTTATCATTCCCCTCCACAAAGGAGGTTCATCCATCGACCTCTCCAACTATCGACCCATTGCTATTCTCTCACCACTATCCAAAATCCTAGAAAGATGTATTCACCAAAAAACTCCTGACTCACCTTCTTTCTAACAACCTCCTATCCAACTCCCAACATGGCTTCCGTCCATCCCACAGCACCACCACCGCTCTAACTTCACCAACATAATAAACACATACAGAAACCAGGGTAATCTTGTGTCAGACACCTTTCTAGACTTATCCAAAGCCTTCGATACAGTTTCCCACAATAAACTCTTAATCTGCCTCACCAATCTCAACCTTGACGACCCCTCCATATAGTGGTTTAAAAGCTGTCCGGACAATCACCATCAATCTGTCAAATGGACTAACTGCCTATCCCCCCAATTACCAGTCACAGTTGGTGTACCCCAAGGCTCCATCCTAGGCCCCCTCCTGTTCAACATCTTTACAAATCAACTCCACTCCGCAACTGCAGGTGCCAAATTTGTCCAATACACCGACGATACAACCCTAATCTGCTCCGCATCCAAAATTAAACTTCTACAACAAAAAAAACAGCAATCCTTCACTGACATAGAATATTGGCTCAATAATTCCCAACTAATATTAAACCCGCAGAAAACACAGCTTGTGCTGTTCCACCCTACCAAAACACAGGATGTTACCTTTTCCATATCCTCAGGTAATAGGACTGTCATCACCCCAGTACCAGAAGCTAAGTTACTTGGATTCACCATTGACCAACAACTGAAGTACAACAAACACACATCCCTCACTGTTGCCAAAGTCCACAGAAAGCTAGGGACCCTATAGCGCTGCAAACAATACCTAACTTCAGAAGTTAGAATCACCATAGCCGGGACCCACCTGCTAGCAGCTATATTATATGCATGTCCAGTACCAACAAACCTAAATAAAACTGACCTTAAACTCTCCACATGGTATAATAAAATTGTCAGATTTGCTGCCAACACCAGATCACGGTCCCACCACTGCCAATCCCTGAACAAACTGCACTGGTTAGAATTCCCAAATTTACTACAATACCACCAACTCAACCTGGTACACCAAATACTATACTGTCCTGAAAAAAACCCTGCTCTGTCCGGCCTCATAACCTTCTACAACACTAACAGGCAATTACGATCTACCATCAAAGGCTTCCTAGAAAGTGTCCAATGTGTAAATGGCTTGGGTAACTCTCTCTTCACCAATGAAATTGCAAAAAACTGGAATATCCTGCCTCCTGACCTCAGACTTCAAACATGTACAACCACCTTCAAAACCCAGTTAAAATCATGCCTACACACCAATCATTTATGTACCTGCAGAGGACCTCCCTGAGCTCCCAATCTGCTAATGGAGGGTATTTGCAGGAGGACCTCTCTAATCCCATTCTGCTTATGGAGAGTCCACTCAAACATTCTACTGTATTTCACCCTCTCTCGTTTTACATTTTGTAAATAGTGTGTGCATGCTTATAGTATACTGCAGTGCTACTTGACTATAGAGTAGTACACTTATTCTTGTATGCAATTTTTCTGTATTATTGTATTAACCTTTTATATTTGTAACCTGTGTTATTGCTATATATGTTGTTTATATTCTGTATTTTTTTTTCTGGGGCTTTTCCCCCCAGGACTCTGCTGAAAACGGACACCAGCTGTCCAGTTGGACCATCCTGGTATACTGCTTGCATATGGATGTATCTGTGATACCGAGCAACCATTTTTGTCATTTTACAGTGAAGCCACATTATGTCCATTTGTGACTTGATGGTATATGGCCTCTTGTAGGTACATATCCTTTTATTCACTTCCTTCATTGTCAGGTATCTACAACTAGAAGCTGTACTTTTATTTATTCAACAAGCAACTGTATTCGTTTGTCATAGTAAACATTCCATACTCTCTTTCCTCCGTACACTTCAAGCATGTCATTCATTTGTATAGAATTTTGCAGAATGTCCAGATTTTTTCCTCCTATTTTTGGTCTGTCCAACATAAAATGTATTTTTCTCACAGGTCATTGAAGATTCAAGTCATTAAATAATGACATACATTTAAGTTTCAGACATATCCTTCAGAACATGCATGCTAATGCAAATTATTTTGTTCTATCAACTTTTTAAGTTTATATGAGCATTAATATTTAAAATCTGTCCCTAATTTTTGTCCTTTGACTCTCCTCCCACCCATTATTTTTGGATGCTATGAGGTTGGAGGTGTACTTACAAAATGTGGATGTTAACAGCTGTGCTTTGTCAAGACTGACAGAAAGATGTTACTTCAATGACAGCTGCTTTCAGTTTGTTACTATGTTTAACTTTGTAGTTAAATAAATGAAAGCAACATTTTAGTGGATGGAAATGTTTTATTAGTTTGTTTAGGAAGAGTTGTAATGCCTTCCTGGTCTTCATGTAATCATTTCTTCAACAAGTTACTCTGAAAAGATTTTCCACTGAAGCTGTAGCTCATTGCTGTCCTCAGCAAGACAGTCTTGGTGTGAATTGTGGGATGTGACCAACAATAAAAACTGTAGAGACTCTGATGTCTTACCTAGATCATACAGGCTGAGACTAATTTCTTTCTGAAACAGTGTGAAATTTGATTAGGAAAAGAATGGTGAGACTGAATGAAAAATTTACTGACCAACTCTGGGATAAGATTAATAACTTTGGAAGGCGACGTTTTCCTTTAACTTAGATGCTGTGCAGATTTCTGCACACCTACCACAACCTGTGTAACAAGTCCAATTCAAGACCTACCCTTCAAACTCCTCTTCACAGACCACAGCGTCTCTGTACTTACCCCCAAGCTGAAGCAAGCACTCCCCTCAACCTTGATTGATCTCTGACTATCCCAAGTTTATATCCCTCTTCAGAGTATTCCTGCATAGACAAAAATAAATGCAGCAACATAGACCATCCTTTGGCCGTTTCATTCTGTACTTCTTATCTTGTTTCACCATTCTTCACAACAGACAACCGGTCTTCTGTATTGCTGCAACTCTTCTGTCGACCTGTATTATCCTTTGATCTGCACTATCTGTAAATAGATATCAAGTCTTACTTAAGGCAGTCTTGTGGTGCAGTTATTGTTCTGTTATAATTTCATGATTCTCACTCATATTGTAACATATGCTCATGTATTTCTCTGCATTATGCTGTAGTTCCTAAGCATCTCCTGTTAATTATTACACAACCTGGGCCAATCAGATGTTCTTCGTGTTTCACTGTTGCAGTCATTACATTTGGGTTATCCTGCTGGCAGGTTGCCTCCAGTCGGCCTGAATTCCAAAGTCTTGGGTCCTGCGTCAGTTGCTTCGCCCGTTCCCACACGTCAGGTCTTCAGGGGTATAAAAGATGCAGCTGACACCATTTTCTTCAGTCTTTCTTGCCATGCGGTGCCCGAAGCAGAAGCAGTTCGCAAGTGCCGGTCGGCCGACTCCTGAGATTTTCGTGTTTCACATCCGAAGTCTTCATTAAAATCTAAGTACCCCGTTGGGGAAACTTTTTCCTTGCTCCAGACTGATGTCAGAAAAAGTTAATAATTGTGTTTCTTGTGGGAAGCAAATACCTCAAAAGGACTTTCATTCGTACAGTATTCCTTGCCTAGGCCCTGACCACAACGTTTCTAGTTGTCGGTTTTGTGCTAGATTTAACGCACTGTTAAGAGTCGGTACGATTTTGCATTAAGCTATTTTGGGCGAAGATTTAATTATACAGTGTCGTCGGATAGCCATCCGACTACCGGAGATCACAGAACACAAAGAAAGACAAGCAACCAAGATCCAAAACCGACAACGAAGCTTCTCCTAAGCCAGTCGCCAGTTCTCAATAAGGTGCTTTCGCAGCCCCTGATGCCGCTACTTTAGAGTCGCAGGCCGCTACCGACTCCCACGTGGAGTCAGCCAGGCCGCTGGAAACTCAAGGTATTGGAACCTCGGAGACTATTCCCTCAGATGGGTCCGGAGCCGCTGAGCAGGCATCAGCTTCTGAGGGTGCATTCAGACCTAGACAGTTATACATTAAAACAACTTCATCTTCAAAGGCAAAGACTAAAGCACCTTTAAAGGCAAAGAAACAAGTTCAACAGCCACATGGACAGGCCTCCATGCCCAAAAAACAGATGCTCAAAATGGCCGAAGACTTAATTACCTTGATCAGGGGTTCCCATCCCCCTCCTGATAAGAGGCCTAGGCAAGAGACAGACTATGAATCTTCCGATCAGGTTTCCATTTCATCTGATTCCTCTTCTGATCAGGAATATTCTCTTCCCTCCTATGAGGATTCTGATGCTGAAGAATCTATTCCTTCAGCTTCCCCTCCTGAGGGCTACTCTTTTGGGGAAACCTTGCATACCATAAGCGAGCACTTCCACTGGGAGAGCCAAGATTTTTCAGAATCTAAGAGGAGGCTCAGAGACTTCCTTTTGCTACCTCTCAACACAGGCTTCTAGCTATTCCACCTGTTAGACATTGTAGATGATGTGTTTTCAGAGTCTAGTCTGACCCCTGACTCCTTACCTCCAGCTCCTGTTAAGCCGGACAGATACTACAGGGTTCCTGACTCTCATAAATTCCTTTTCAAAAACCATGCTGCAGACCCAGAAACCATTTCTCAAGGTCCCAAAGGGGTCAAGGCTTCCACTGCAAAAAACTCTACCCCCTCTGACAGAGATTCTAGGGCACTGGACAGATGGGGAAAAAAGATTTACACATCTGCTACCTTGGCTATAAAGGCCTTAAATTGCCAGTTTCATATGCTCAAATATCAGCAATATATCATGACACTGCTTAAACAGAAAATGTTGGTAAATTCTGAATGTGCAGAAAACAAAGAAATGCAGGATTTATTGCATGCAGCTGAACAAGTTGGAAAGCATACTTTGCAATGTGGTTTTGATTCTCTGGAGGCCTCCTGCAGGGCCGCTGTTACGGGTTCTGTCATTAGGAGGCATGCTTGGTTAAAGGAACAAAATCTGCCTGATCATGTCAAAGCAAAATTATTAGATGCTCCATTACAGCATGATACCTTGTTTGGTGTTAATGCAGAAGAGGTGTTGAAGAAAATGGAGGACAAAGCTAAATCTATGCAAACGGTCAAGGATTTCTTACAGGTACAGCCACCTAGGTTTAGCAGAGAGTGGCCTACAAAGAATTGGTCCTTTCCAGTGTCAGACGGACCTCAAAGGGGCAGATCCCAGCCACAAGGTTCGTACAGCTCTAAGCAGTGGGGTGCTTCTACCTCCAAAAGTGGAGAAGACAAATCACAACCATACAGGAAACGGTCCCAATGACTTCCCCCTGCCTGCACCAAGCACTTATCTTCTGGCAGCACCCTTAGGGGGAAAGCTAGCACTTTTTTCTCAGAATTGGCACATTATAACCCAGGACAAATTAGGTTCTAGACATAGTGTCACAAGGCTACAAGTTTCACTTCCATACCCTGCCAAGGGCAAACGGTTGGCCAGACCTGCCAAAAAATCAATGGGCAGAGGCTCAAAAACAAGTCGCATCTCTCATGAACATGGGCGCTATTCAACAAGTGCCACAGCAAGAGCAGGGACAAGGATTTTACTCGAGACTGTTCTTGGTACCCAGAAAGGACAAAGCATGGAGACCAATACTGGACCTATCTATTCTAAACACTTTCCTGGATATACCAAAATTCAAGATGTTGACCTTGCAGCAGCTTCTGTCCATGCTGGGCAGCAAGGCTTGGCTCGTGACTTTAGACCTAAAAGAGGCATACCTGCATGTCCCAATCAGACAATCATGCAGAAGATACCTCAGATTCAAGGCTGGCTCAAATCATTACCAATTCTCTGCACTGCCCTTTGGCGTATCTACTGCGCCCAGGGTCTTCACAAAGTGCCTGGCACCAGTAATTGCTTTCTGCAGACAAAGAGGAATACAAATATATCCTTACTTGGACGACTGCCTCATTCAAGCAGAGAACAAGGACATTCTACTACAGCATCTGACATTTGTGAGAAGACTTTTAACATGCCTAGGGTACACAGTCAATGAAAAGAAATCAAAACTAGTACCCTCTCGAGATAATATTCCTGGGTGCAAGCTTAAATACAGCTGCCCAGATGGCTTATCTCATGCCAGACAAACAAAGGCAACTGACTACCTATTTCAAGGGAATGGCAACAAAGGCCCAGTTATCTGCAAGAAAAATTCTGCAGGCTTTGGCTTCATGGCATCCTGCAACCTACTAATTCCATATGCAAGACTGCATATGAGGATGCCTGGGGGAGCCCACATGGCAGGAAGAGGCATTCAGGGCACCTGGTCCACAAGTCAAATGCATCTACATATCAATCAAAAAGAGATGCTAGCTGTTCAAAATGCCCTGACAGCCTTCAAGGACCTAATTAATCCGGGACAACTTCTGATAAATACAAGACAACACCACAGTCATGTGGTACATAAGCAGGGAGGGCACTCATTCATACCCCCTTTGCAGACTAGCCATGGCTTTAAGGGACACAGCATTGACTTACCAAGTTCATCTGCAGGCACAATTCCTGCCAGGAAGGGAAAATACTCTGGCAGACAAACTAAGCAGAAACCTCATGGATCCCCACGAGTAGCACCTGGATCCACAAGTCTTCAGCATGATAACAAAGAAATGGGAACGCCCGGACATAGATCTGTTTGCCTCCCCTCACAACAATCAACTAAAAAGATTTGGCACAAGGATTTATCACAGACAACCATGGAAAGTTGACGTCTTATCTTTCAACTGGACAAACCTATCAGTATATGCCTTTCCTCCACTGCCTCTCCTCCCCAAGGTACTCCTAAAGGTCAGACAGGAGAAACCAAAATGATTCTGATAGCCCCAGACTGGCCACACCAGTACTGGTATCCGATCTTAAGGAACTTTTCTCAATGTCCAGCCTGGACCTTACCTCAAATACCTCATCAACTGTCCCAACAAAACAATCAGATTCTGCACAGCCAACTCAGGACCCTAAACCTGGCAGCATGACGGATAATGTAGCCATACAAAGCACACCTCTCAGTAAAGCTGTGATGGATGTCATTTTAGAAGCCAGAAAGCCTAGTACTAGAAAACCCTATGCTGGAAAATGGAAGAGATTTTCTGCTTGGAACCAAGCTCAAGGAACTGATACAGCTGTCCCAAATATTCCTCAGATTGAATAAAATAACTGAGATGCTGGACAAAGGCCTATCTTTTTCAACAATTAAAATCCATGCCTCTGCCATTTTGGCTCATTACAATACAGAGCCACCGCTCTTTTCTCATCCTTTATTAAGGCAGTACCTCAGAGGAGCAGAAAATTTAAGGCCTCCAAGGAGAACGCCAATACCTGTATGGGACCTCAATTATGTCTTGGAAAAACTCACCTTACCTCCTTTTGAGCCAGCTGCTACTGCGGATATAAAGTTTTTATCTTGGAAAACAGCTCTGCTCCTAGCAATAACTTCTGCAAGACGAGTGTCAGCGCTACAGTCTTTCATGGCTGTGGAACCCTTTATCATTTTTTATCCAGACAGGGTCTCTCTGAGGACAAACCCTACAGTTATGCCTAAGGTGGTATCCACTGTAGCCCTTCACCAAACTGTTCATTTGCCAACTTTTTATCCAAATCCACAGAACAAGGGGGAGAAAATTCTGCATTCTTTGGACGTACACAGACAACTTAGATTCTACTTGGACAAAACTAAAATTTTCAGAAAGATAGAACAATTACTAGTGGCAAATGCTGCAGGATCACAAGGAAAGGCTATCTCCAAGCAGACTGTTTCAAAGTGGATAGGTCACTGTATTCGTTTCTGCTACTCACAGCATGGCAAACCAGTGCCTAAGGGCATTAGGCCACATTCAACCAGAGCTGCAGCCACTTCTGCAGCCTTTCTCACGGGAGTACCAACCAAAGACATTTTAGAGGCTGCTACTTGGAGTTCAGTGCATACCTTTATAAAGCATTACAATCTGCCACTTTACTCTAAATCCAGGGCAGGCTTTGCCACTGCAGTTCTGCAGGGCCTCATAGCTGCTCCTAATGCTGTTTTATCTCCAGCTCCCCAACCATAGCTTTGGGACTCTACCCAAATGTAATGACTGCAACAGTGAAACACGAAGAACATAGTAAAGTTGTGTATACTTACCATAAATGTAGATGTTCGAGTGTATTCACTGTTGCAGTCCAGGTTACCCACCCACCACCCCCTTATTTTTGCTGGAACTTATCTTTACTTCTCTGATCTATACAACCTATGTGGTGTATTTGCTTGTAGATGAGGCTAAAGTTTATTTTGGTGCATGTATGTTTTATTTACATATATTTAGCCTACCCTTTTGGGGGCACCTGACATCTGGGGCAAGAAAAACTGAAGAAAATGGCGTCGGCTGCATCTTTTATACCCCTGACGACCTGACGTCAGGGAAGGGGTGACAGCAACCGACGCAGGACCCAAGACTTTGGAATTCAGGCCGACTGAGGGCAACCTGCCAGCAGGATAACCCAAATGTAATGACTACAACAGTAAATACACTCAAACATCTACATTTATGGTAAGTGTACACAACTGTACTTTCTTTACTGTGGTAAACAAACAAAAATGAAGTAAATATGTAGGGTGAATACCTCCCTGGAATTGTATTTTCTTTTCTTGCATGTTTACCTCATCCTTAATCATCTGCTATGGTTCAGTTTTCCCTTTTGGGTGCCTTTTAGTTTATGAATAGGTGAATGTGTTTTGTCATTCTGTTTGGCTTTGTGAGTATTGCATGAGAACTTCATAGCTTAGGATCTGAGTATTCATAGTTTTTTTTTTTGTTAATCCTTGTCACTAACTCATTATCAATGACTTGCTTTTATATGTACACTATCACAGATAATTTCTGTAACTTTATAATGTTTTATGATTGATTTTATTTTTTCAAACTTTCTGTCTCACGATTACCATTGTCATGATGTGTCCATTTGTTTCTCTGTGAAGAAACGGTTGCTATCTCACATGGATACAGGACATTTTGACCCCAGGCGATTTGACCCCAGCATTAATAGACTGTGAATAGATATCTTTAAAAAATAAACTATACCAGTTTATAATTACGAAGTTATACAAACCAAAACAATTTTTACAAAAAAAAAAAAAAAAAAACATTCACTACCAAACTACCAGAACTGAACATAGTACATTGCCATTGTATTGAGTGTTCTGAGTGATAACTTTGTTGTTTTTTAGGGAAATATTTATCATCATTCAAAGCAAGAGTGGCTAAAATACAACAACCTTTAAAAGTTGAAACAGGCACCACAGAACAGATCCAAATAAATATCATTGCCAACTTCTTATCCTAGAACACATTTTGAAATAAGTTATGCCATGAACACATCTGTCAACCTTTCCCTACGTAATTTTTAGAAGTATCTTCCATATGAGGTTTTAACAGATAGTCTCTGATAGTTTCATTTCTGACTTAGTAATGAAGTGATTATTCACTAACTTTAAAAACTTGTAGCACTGTATGTAAAATGTTGTGTGTAAATGGATCCTGTTACTCATCACTTATTTCTAAATGTATACCTGTTTTACTCCAAACATTCAATTTGTATTTACTTGCAAACTTGTCTCTTTAGATACTAGAATGTTGTTAATTCAAGACTAGAAGTTAAAAGGCATTAATTTAATTGCCATATCATGGTTACCTGTTCATCAAGGAATGGCATATTTTATATTTTTGTACATCAAATGTTGAAAAATACAATTAAATAAAAGTTGGGGGAAAAAATCATTGCCAACTTTAGCTTTCCTCAGAACAAGATTAAAACAATGAACACAAGTCGAAAACAATAATGTAACGCGATCATGAACTTTTACAAAAATACCTACTAGAACTGATTTTACAATGAGATAATATTCCCAGCAGAGTCTTAGTTTAGTTTTTGTGACAGTATTACAAGTAAGGCAGGAAATGTCATTAAAAATGCAAAAAAAAAAAAAAACAGTTACAGTAGCGCTTCATCACAGCAGAATAAGAAAATGTAGCTACTGCCACTTACTGGGTCTCGTTTTGTTGTGTAAAAATCATGATTAAAATATTAAATATTAAAATGCTTTTACTAAATTTAATTGGGACACTTTAATTTGTGTGGTTAATTATTTATTTATTACATAAAATGCTTTTATTAAATTTAATTGGGGTTGAATCGCCTGAATTCGAATCATCTAGGGTCATACTGTCCAGTAAATATTCTCATAGACATTAAATGTAAATTTAAATATGAAAGTGTATACAATTGCGTTGGGGTCAAATCATCTGGGGTCACCCTGTTCTACTTCCTCTCTCAGGTTAGCGCTCAAAATAGTTCAGTGATAAGCTTAGCCTCCTTCATGTATGCATTAGTTTATACTGAAGCACTGAGATGTACAGTAGGCATTGTTAACGGCGGCAGTTGCATACACAGATGACGTAGCCCCCACAGCTGCTTCTTGTTTTACAAGCAGGTACTTTTCTGTATGGAGGCGTACTCTGTAAGACACCCCCCTTCTGCCACTATCATTGCCCAGGGAGAGTGGTAGCCAGCAGTGCCTTCTCAGTCCTTTCTCTCCCCCATCCAGCACCTACAGTGCCTGGGCAAGTAATCAAATCCAGACTGTAGTCTTTTTGCACATTAGTTGCTGTATTTGTTCATTTTTTAAATAAATTTAATTTGTAAGCTTGTAGTTTGCTTGCCTTTGTAGTTTTGAAATAATTACATTTAAAGTTGGTGTGATTTTAAAATATTTATAAAGATTGCTTTGAAATTTGTAGTTATGACAGTCACACACAGTTATTTGTGCTAATGACAGTGTTCCACAAGTCGTAGATGTAGCTTGGAGAAAAGGTTTCTGTTATAGTTTGTTTTCTTTATATGTATGTGTAATGGAACTTGTTTGGTCTGCAGCCAGGCAGAGATATGGGCGGGAGTTTCTACTTCAGTTTCGCTACTGTGAGCCTGCTTTGAAGAGACCGGAGGACCTAATACTAATACCAGGAGTAACAGACCTGAAGCCAGGTAAGATAGACATTCGCTTTTATAAACTTGCAATAGATCCTAGGTAGAGAAGGCTTCTCCTGGTTGCTTGAGGATGGTCAGAGTCTGTATGTTTTAGAGCAATTTGCTGTGGCAAGCAAGGCTTTCAAAGATGCGCCTGTTTTTTTTTTTATTTTCCTGCAAAGCAGAATGTAACATATTTTGGGTGATGTAGTTGAAAACACTGGCTTCACATTATGTAATTTAAGAAAAAATCTGCTGTTAATACTAAGGGGAGAGAGAAAGAACTACATTGACTTGATTCCTTGGACATATGGAAAGTGTTAGCTGGAAGCAGGAGAGAGTTGTTATTGGTATGATGGGAATGGATTTTAAGTTGCACTTTGAAAGTGCTGTATCTTAATAAGTGGTCACTAAGTGGTTGCCTAATTTTATAACATCAAGTATGCAATTTAAATACAATTCAGCCAATCTGATCAAGTGAAAATGAACATTTTAAGCAAACATTTGATCCTGTTTAGCATGTAATTTTGTTTAAAATGAACATTCATATCAAAATATTATTAAATGTACTTTTGTGACTGTCACACAAATCTGTCCGTATAGAGGTATTTGAAGTGCTTTTTTCTTTCTCTTTCTCTTTCAGAAGCAGGTTCTGGTGCCACTTCTTTTGTTGAGCTGATTTCAGTTTTTATTCATTTTGTGCAACTGATATGTCTTGGTGCATTTAAGAGATGGAAGGAATTACCACTGTCTTGCTCTAATCAGAAATCTGCTGAAGTCCTTTTTTTTTTTTTAGGGGGTAGCATGTGAATTTCACCAGCGTAAAGAGGAAGCCAATTACTGTCCTTAACTTATTTTTGCCACTCATTACTGTTTGCATTGTAAATGCTATCTCTTTCTTGCCAACCCAGATTTCTGACGAGCAGTGTTTAAGTAGAAGCATCTTTCATTTCAGGTGTGTGTAAAGTCTAAGAAATTCCTGACTATTAATTATTTCTTTATTATATTTTTTTAAATATTTAGTTGTCTGACAGTTGGAACTGAGAGTTAAGCTGTGAGCTGTAGCTCTTGTGGAGTCGGGTTTGATTCCCTCAGTCCTTATTTGCTTCCTTTGTGATGCTGAGTAAGTCACTTAACCTGGTATTACTCCTGGTCACCCCTGAAAAGGAACTGTATATCCTGTGGGCCTACCTGGTTAACTTCTTCTTCTCTTTTGGCTGTTCCCATTAGGGGTCGTCACAGCAGATCATCTGTTTCCATTTCTTCCTCCCCCCCTACATCTTGCTCTGTCACACCAACCACCTGCATGTCCTCTCTCACCACATCCGTAAACCTTATCTTAGACCTTCCTCTTTTATTCTTACCTGGCAGCTCCATCCTTAGCATCCTTTTCCCAATGTACCCAGCATCCCTCCCCCAATGTACCCAGCATCCCTCCTCAGCACATGTCCAAACCAATGCAATCTCGCCTCTGTGACTTTGTCTTCAAGCCATTCAACCTGAGCTTGACCCTCTAATATACTGATTCCTAATCCTGTCCATCCTTGTCACACCCAGTGCAAATCTTAACATCTTTAACTCTGCCACTTCCAGCTCTGACTCCTGCCTTTTTGGCAATGCCACCGTCTCCAACCCATACAACATAGCTGATCTCACTACCCTCTTTTAGACCTTCCCATTCACTCTTACTGGTACCCGTCTGTCACAAATCACTCCTGCCACTCTTCTCCACCCATTCCACCCTGCCTGTACTCTCTTGTTCACCTCTCTTCCACACTCACCATTACTCTGCACTGTTGATCCCAAGTACTTAAACTCATCCACCTTTGTCAGCTCTTCTCCCTGCATCCTCACCATTCCTCTGTCCTCCCTCTCATTCACGCACATATATTCTGTTTTAGTCCTGCTGACCTTCATTCCTCTCCTCTCTAGAGCATATCTCCACCTCTCCAAGGTCTCCTCAACCTGGTCCCTACTCTCAATACAGATCACAATGTCATCTGCAAGCATCATAGTCCATGAGGCCTCCTGTCTGATTTCGTCTATCAACCTGTCCACCATCACTACAAATAAGAAAGGACTCAGAGCTGATCCTTGATGTAATCCCACCTCCACCTTAAACGCATCTGTCACTCCCACTGCAGACTTCAATACTGTCACACTACCCTCGTACATATCCTGTACCACACTCGCATACTTCTCTGCCACTCCCGACTTCCTCATACAATACCACAAATCCTTTCTAGACACCCTATCATATGCTTTCTCCAAGTCCATAAAGACACAATTTATTTATTTATTTTATTTTACATTTGTTAACCGGGGGTGTCTGACTGAGCCGAAAAGGCCCTTTTTCAGCAGAGGCCCGGGGAGAAAAGCTCCACAAAGAAAAAAATTACAGACACATTTAGTTATTTAGACATGATCAGTATACACACAAATTACAAGAGACATGTTTTTACAGTGGTATGCGGCACATAAACAGTTACAGTGGAGAGAACAAAAAAATATTAATTTTAAAAATAAAAGTAATCAATAGATTTGTAGTGTACAGCTGAAATTTGGAACGTAGGTAAAATACATACATAGTACACAGGTACAGTACATACATTGTAGATTAGCCAGTGTTTGTGAGTAAGATTGAAAACCATTATCAAGTGCTCTAGATTTAGTATGTATATGTTATCCGCTTTCACTAGCCTGGGGAGCAATCATGGCACTGCCAACTTTGCTTCAGATGTTGCCTGATGAGGTCTTTAAAGGATGCTTTTGATGGTGTGTTTTGAATGCTAGTAGGGACAGAGTTCCATTTTTTTAGCCACTGAACTACTATGTAGTGCATCTCCAAAGCTATTGTAGCTGTTGGTGACTTCTAGTAGTAGTTTGCTTGATGATCTAAGAGGCCTTTTGGCTGAGTGATGTTGTACTAGGTTTTTGAGGGCAGGGCACTTATTGGGGAGGTAATAGATAGAATGATAGAGGCAGAGCTGATTGTAGGTTAGTAGGTTGGGCAGTTCAAGCCAGTGGAGCCGTCTCAAAGCAGTACAGTAATGAGTTCTATATGAACAATTTGCAGCAAAGCAGGCAATTCTGTTATAGCAGGCTTCCATTTTGCTCAGTTTAGTTTTACTGAGATTAGTCAGAATGGGAGATGCATAGAGTAGGGTGGCTAGAAGTTGGGAGTGAGCAATAGCTGATCTTGTGTTGTTGGTAAGCTATGGATGTTCATCATGTTACCCTGCTGCAGTCATCACACTTGGGTTATCCTGTCGTCAGGCGGTCCCGCAGTCGGCCGGAATTCCAAAGTCTTGGTCCGGCGTCGGTTTCTGTCTCTTCTTCCCTGACGTCAGAGCGCCAGGGGTATATATAATGCATCCGACTCCATTTTCTCCAGTCTTTCTTGCTGCGCAGTGCCCGAAGCAGAAGCAGTTCGCAAGTGCCGGTCGGCCGACTTCTGAGATTTTCGAAGTCGAATTTCAGATCCGAAGTCTTCAATAAAGCGAAGTACCCCGTTGGGGAAACTTTTCTTGCCTCAGACCGATGTCAGAAAAAGTTAACTGTATTTCTTGTGGGAAGCAAATACCTCATAAGGATTTTCATTCTTACTGCATACCTTGCCTAGGCCCAGACCACGACGTCACTGGTTGTCATTTTTGTGCTAGGTTTAATAAGCATACTATAAAAAGACGCTTTGATTTCGCACGACACTACTTCAGTAGAAAATTTAACTACACTATGCCGTCGGAGCAACCGACTACCGGCGTGCACAAAAAACGCAAGGATAAGGACAGGCAGCCTTGACCCAAGCCAGACTCCGAGGCCTCGGCTGGTCCGGTCTCCAGTTCAGTGAGGCTCCGACGCAGCCCCTGACTACCGCAGATCTGGAACCCGAGACCGCTTCGGAGCTTTTGGCGGAGAGTACTAGGCCGACGCAGCCATTTTGTTTAGCCCCTACCAACGACACTGCTGAAAAAGATGGTGCTGCAGAAACACCTTCGGTTTCTGAAGGCGTCTTCAGACCAATGACGCTCACCATAAAACGTATCCTTCTTCAGACAGACGACGCTCACCATAAAAACGTATCCTAAGACTAAGACTCCTATTAAACCTAAAAAGACTGCACTTCGGTCTCCAGTTCAAGGCCCCGTGCCTAAGAAACAGATGCTCAAAATGGCTGAAGATTTGATCTCTTTAATCAAGGGTTCCCAACCCCCACCCGACAAAAGGTCTAGACAAGAGGAAGATTATGCCTCCTCTGAACAAGTGTCTATTTCCTCAGGCTCCTCTGAGGACCAAGATTTGCTCCTTCTCCCCTTATGAAGATTCTGATGCTGAGGATTCTATTCCCTCAGCTTCTCCCCCTGAAGACTACTCCTTTGGGGAAACTTTACACACTATGAGGGAACATTTTCACTGCGAAGGTCAGGACTACTCTGACTCAAAGAAAAGACTCAGAGTTTCTTTTACTCCTCCAGCACAGACCACTTGTCATCCCCCCAGTTTTAGACATTGTGGATGATGTTTACTTAGAATCCAGTTTGAACCCAGATTCTCTGCCTCCTGCTCCAGCCAAACCTGACAGATACTATAGAGTACCTGATTCCCACAAATTCCTGTATAAAAGCCCTGTTGCTGATCCAGAGACTGTCTCCCAGGGTCCCAAAGGGGCTAAGGCTTCTGTGGCAAAAAATCCTGTACCCTCTGAAAGGGACTCCAGAGCACTAGACAGGTGGGGGAAAAAGATTTACACCTCAGCCACTCTAGCTATGAGGGCACTAAATTGCCAAATTCACATGCTAAAATATCAGCAATTTCTAATGTCTCAGTTAAAACAAAAAATGAGCACACTCCCTCAACAGTCTGAATTGAAAGCAATGCAGGATCTGTTGCATGCAACTGAACAGGTGGGCAAACACACTTTACAATGTGGGTTTGATTCCTTGGAGGCTTCCTGCAGAGCAGCTGTCACTGGGTCTGTTATACGTAGGCATGCTTGGTTAAAGGAACAAAAACTCTACCTGATCATGTTAAAGCAAAACTTCTAGATGCTCCCTTACAGCAGGATGTTCTTTTTGGAGTTAAAGCAGAAGAAGTCTTAAAGAAAATGGCGGATAAGGCAAAATCTATGCAGACAGTCAAAGATTTTCTACAGGTACAGCCCCCTCGCTTCAGCAGAAATTGGCCGGCAAAAAATTGGTCCTTTCCAGCTACCGACAGACCACAGAGGGGTAAATACAGACGTCCAAGAGGCAGAGGGCAACCACAAGCCCAGTACAAACCTCGACAATGGGGCACTGCAACACAGAACATAGGAGAAGACACGTCCCAAACTACCAGAAGGCAAACTCAATGACTTGCACCTCATCTGGCCAAGCAACACTCTCTTGGCAGCCCCCTTGGGAGGAAAACTCGCACTTTTTTCAGACAACTGGCACATTGTCACAAAGGACAAATGGGTCCTACACATAATTTCACGAGGATACAGATTCCATTTTCACACCTTGCCAATGAAGAGAGGAATGCCAAACCTGCCACAAAATCAATGGGCAGAGGCACGAAAACAAATTACAGCTCTCATAAACATGAGAGCCATTCAACTGGTACCTACTCAAGAGCAAGGCCAAGGATTTTACTCAAGACTCTTTCTAGTTCCCAGAAAGGACAATGCCTGGAGACCAATTCTGGACCTTTCAATTCTAAACACCTTCTTACAAGTACCCAAATTCAAGATGCTAACACTACAGCAGCTTCTTCCCATGTTGGGCAAGAAACCATGGCTAGTCACGTTGGACCTCAAGGAGGCATACCCGCATGCCCCTATCAGACAAAGTTGCAGAAGATACCTCCGTTTCATTGCAGATTCAACCCATTACCAATTCTCAGCACTGCCCTTTGGCTTATCTACTGCGCCCAGGGTCTTCACAAAATGCCTGGCACCAGTAATTGCATACTGCAGACAAAGAGGAATTCAAATATACCCATACCTGGACGACTGCCTCATCCAAGCAGAAAGCAAGGACATCCTCTTACAACATCTGGCTTTTTGTAAGACATCTTCTAAGTTGCCTGGGGTACATAGTAAACGAAAAGAAATCAAAACTAGTACCCTCACAAAATATGACATTCCTGGGTGCCAGCTTGAATACAACTGCCCAGAAGGCTTATCTGACGCCAGACAAACTACAACTAACTCAATATTTCAAAACAATGGCAACAAAGACCCAACTACCTGCAAGAAAAATTCTGCAGGCCTTGGGCTTCATGGCATCTTGCATACTACTAATACCATTTGCAAAGCTGCATATGAGGAAATTACAGTGGTACCTAAAAAGCATATGGTCTCAACACAGCCACAGCTTGAACACAGTGATATCTCTCATTCCCTGCCTACAACAGGAGTTTCTATGGTGGTCACAGGCATGTCACCTCAACAAGGGTCAGCCTTTCACCTTGCCCCCAGCCAGGCAAACTATCACAACAGATGCATCGGACTACGCCTGGGGGCACACTTGGCAGGACAGTGCGTTCAAGGAGTATGGACTGCAGATCAAAGGAATCTGCACATCAATCAAAAAGAGATGCTAGCTGTACAGAATGCTCTGACAGCCTTCAAGAATCTATTACATCCAGGACAACTTACAATAAGGACGGACAACACCACAGTAATGTGGTACATAAACAAGGGGGTACACACTCCTACCCTCTATGCAGGCAAGCAATGACCTTGTGGAACACAGCTCTGGCTTACCAAGTTCAGTTACAAGCTCAATTCCTGCCAGGAAAAAAGAAGACATTGGCAGACGACCTCAGCAGAAACATCATGGATCCCCACGAGTGGAAACTGGATTCACAAGTCTTTGCAATGATAACTCATAAATGGGGCCTTCCAGACATAAATCTGTTTGCCAGTCCACAAAACTATCAACTAACAAAATTTTGTACAAGGACACTTCACCATCAAGCTTGGAAAGTGGATGCACTCTCATTCATTTGGAAAAACCTGACAGTATATGCCTTCCCTCCATCGCCTCTCCTCACAAAGGTGCTTCTGAAAGTCAGAAAGGAGAGACCACGACTGATACTCATAGCCCCAGACTGGCCAAGCCAGCACTGGTACCCACTATTGAGGAATATGGCCCAGGGCCCTCCTTGAATTTTACCACAAATTGCCCATTTGCTCACACAGCAAAACAATCAGATTCTTCACAGCCAGCTCAAAACCTTAAATCTGGCTGCATGGCAAATCACCTAAGCATCCAGCCAGCTCCTCTTTCTCAAGCAGATGTCCTTCAAGGATGCATCTGCAGTCATAACATATGGGTTGTCCTGCCTCAGGCAGCCCTTCGGTCGGCCGGATTCCAAAGTCTGGGTCTGGCCTCGGCTGATGTCGCACTTTCCCCGACGTCAGAGCGCCTGCGGTATAAAAGCATCAGCCGACGCCAATTTCCTCAGTCTTTCTTGCCGCGTGGTGCCCGAAGCAGAAGCAGTTCGCAAGTGCCGGTCGGCCAGCTCCTGTGATTCAGCTACCGAAGACTTCGAAAAAGCTAAGTACCCTGTTGGGGACTCTTTTTTTGCCTCAGCCGATGTCAGATAAAGTAAATAATTGTTTAACTTGTGGGAAACAAATACCTCATAAGGATTTCCACTCTTACTGCCTCCCTTGCTTAGGCCCAGACCACAACGTCTCGGCCTGCTCTGCCTGTGCTTCCTTCAACCGACGAACTCTTAGACGTCGGTCGGAGTTTGCAGAGGAATTTTTGGGTCTAATTTTGCGTACAAGATGCCGTCGGAGACTCCGACTTCGCATGTGGTTAAAAAACGGAAGGTCAAGGACCGACCCTCGCGGCCCGCGGTTTCGGCTGAAACCACGGTCAGGCCTACCGCGAGTGTCTCGGTCTCGGCTGAAACCGAGTCCTCGGTGCTTCCTATTACCGAATCCACTCAACCGACTACCTCGGCCCCGTAGGCTCCGGCCGAGTCGGTTATGGAATTACCTACTGAAACCGGTGTCCAGGACATGTCCGGCACCATTCCTTTAGACAAGTCTACTCCTGCACGTGGTGCAGCCAGACCCCCTGCATCCATGTCCATTAAGGCCTTTTCTAGGGCTAAAGCTGCCAAACTTGCTAAAGCTTTGCCTCCCAAGACTACCTCTCAGAGGCCTTCTACTGGCTCTCAGGTTCTCAGCCTAGCAGAGGATCTTATCTCTTTAATTAGAGGTTCTCAACCTTTCCCGGACAGGGGCTCTTTATGGATTTTATTCTGGAAGCTAGGAGGCCCAGCACCAGGAAGGCCTATTCGGACAAATGGAAAAGATTTTACGCCTGGAACCAAGCCAAAGGCCAAAGCACACTTCAGCCTCAGATTCTACAGTATTTAACTGAGATGTTGCACAAAGGACTTTCTTTTTCTTCCATTAAAATCCATGCATCAGCTATTTTAGCCCACTACAACACGGATCCACCCTTATTTTCGCATCCACTTCTAAGGCAGTTCCTCAGAGGGGCAAAAACATTAGGCCCCCCAGGAGAGCACCTACACCAACATGGGACCCTCAGTTTTGTTCTGGAAAAACTTTACGCTACCTCCCTTTGAACTAGCTTTCTCTGCAGATCTACAGTTTCTATCATGGAGCCCTGCTGCTATCAATAACTTCAGCTAGAAGAGTCTCAGAGTTGCAGGCACTAATGGCAGTGGAACCTTTCCTCATTTTCCATCAAGACAGAGTTCCTCTACGAACTAATCCTTCCTTCATGCCTAAGGTGGTTTCCAGTGTGGCTTTAAATCAAACCATCCACTTACCCACCTTCTTCCCAAATCCACAGAACAAAGGAGAAAGACTCCTGCATTCCTTGGACATTCACAGGCAACTTCCTTACTACTTGGATAAAACTAAGGCTTTCAGAAAATCTGACCAGCTCTTTGTATCCTATGCTACAGCTTCACAAGGGAAGGCTATATCAAAACAAACCATTTCCAAATGGATAGGAAATTGCATTCTTTTTTGCTATACCCATCATGGAAAACCAGTTCCTGCTACCATTAGGCCCCACTCTACCAGGGCAACAGCTACATCTACAGCCTTCCTCAGGGGGGTTCCAACCAAGGAGATTTTGGAAGCTGCAACTTGGAGTTCAGTACACACCTTTACCAAACACTATCACTTACCACTTTACTCTAAGACTAGAGCTGGCTTCGCCACTGCAGTTCTGCAGGGCCTTCTAGCCTCCTCTAACCCTCTATAACTCCTCCGCCCATCCTTAGCTTTGGGATTCTACCCAAGTTTGATGACTGCAGCAGGGTAACACGATGAACATAGTACAGTTTTGTACCTACCATAAATGTAGATGTTCGAGTGTACACCCTACTGCAGTCCAGGTTACCCTCCCTCCATCCCCTCTGATCTAACTGGCTAAATCTCTACAATACCTTCTTGATGTATTTGCTTATAGCTGGAGGGATTTTGTGTTTGTGCAAAAAATTACTTAATTTGGTACTAATTACTGACCACCTTTTTGGGGGCACCTGACATTTGGGGCAAGAAAAACTGAAGAAAATGGCGTTGGATGCATTATATATACCCCTGGCGCTCTGACGTCAGGGAAGAAGCAGCAGCAACCGACGCCGGACTAAGTCTTTGGAAATCCGGCCAACTGTGGGACCGCCTGACGACAGGATAACCCAAGTGTGATGACTGCAGCAGGGTGTACACTCGAACATCTACATTTATGGTAGGTACAAAACTGTACTTTGATACGGTAGAGTGACCCCAGTTTGGCATGTACTTTCTTAATAGTTAAGTTGAGATGACTATCAAATTTTAGGTTGGAGTCTATGGTTATTCCCAACAGCTTAGCCTGTGCAACTGGAGCAACTGGAGTAGCTAATGAATTGACTTAGTGTTTTTGTTAGAACTGGTTATAATCATAAGCTGAGTTTTCTTTGGATTTAGGATAAGTTGGGCTTTGGTAAGATAGTTTTCAGTGTCAGAGAATGCTAGTTGAGTTGTTTGCAGTAGGGTGGGAATGTTTTGTGCAGCACAGATTAAGATAATGTCATCTGCATACTGAATTATAGATGCAGGCTGTGTGGAGGTATGGAGGTCATTTGTGAAAACTGTGAATAGTAGTGGTCCTAAGATAGAACCCTGTGGGACTCCTGTAGTTATGGGCAGCTGAGGCGAGAGAGAGAATTTTCCCATTTCACAGCTTGGTACCTGTCAGTTAAGTAGCTTTGGAACCAGGTAAGAGTGGAATTTGATAGATGATATTGGTTTGGTTTGTTTAGCGGGATTTGGTGTGAGACTGTGTCAAATGCTTTGGACATATCCAAAAAAAGAGTTGGCACTTGTAGGCCTTCATTTTTGAGACTGTTTACTGTGTCTGTGAAACAGAGGAGGGCTGCAATGGTACTATGGGCAGGTCTGAAACCATGCTGAGTAGGTGACAGGATGTTCCTGTCTAGGAGATGGCTTAGCATCTGGGTATGGATGCATTTTTCTAGGATTTTGGCCAGGGGGTGAGTAAAGCAATGGGTCTGTAGTTATTAAGTTCAGTGGAGGTCCCGCCTTTATGTATGGGTGTAACATAGGATATTTTCCAGTGTTTGGGCACATAGTTTTCAACAATTGATCTGTTTATGAGAGTGGAGACTGGGATAGCAATAGCATCTGCTGTAAGTTTCAAGAAATAGCTGGGGAGTAGGTTGGCTGCTGTTGATGAGGTTTTTAGTTTGGAGATCATGCTTTTGATTGAAGTGGTGGAAATTGTTTTGAGGGTAAAGCTAGTATTAGAGTTATTTGTGTTGGGGGGGGATAGCGAGGAAGGAACTGTCCTGTGATACTAAGGACAGAATTGAGTTCACAAAGTGGGAGTTGAATTGTGTTTTGATGGGAACTTTAGTGTCAGGGGTGGTTGGTTTGGGGGTAGCCTTTTGGGTGGATTTTAGTAGTTGGTTTACATTTTTCCAAAATTTTTGCGGGTTATGTTGGTATTTAGTTTGTAATGTTGTGTAGTAGGATTTTTTTCCAGCCTAATGCATTTTTTTTTGCACGGTTGCGCAGTTCTTGGTACTTAGTTGGGCTTTGTGTTTCTTTGTTTTTATTTGATAGTAAAGTCAGGCAGTGTCTCTGGACTTGAGGATTTGTTTGGTTTCTTTACTGAGCCAGGGGTTTGTAGAGGTTCTAACCTTGATTTTGCCCAATGGAGCGACAGTGTCTAGGTGTTGTAGAAATATTTTGTTGAAATATGCTACAGCCTGGTCAAGTGGGAGAGTTTTTAGGGGGGTCCAGTCATAGTTACAGAGTAAAGTGTTGAGGACCTCAGGAGAGAATTTTTTTGTGTTTCTAGTGGATATATGGTTAGTGGTTTTGCATATGCTTGTTCTACTACGTATAAAATATATTATGTTGTGGTCACTTAAGGTGTCTGGGAGACTGCCTGTGTGAGGGTACAATGTGGGTTGGTTTGTTAGGACCCAGTCAAGGATAGATTCCCTTTTAGATTTTTTTTATCATATCTAGTTGGAATTTAGACTAGCTGCTGGTAGCCATGGAGATTTATTAGATTACGTGGTAGTTCTGATATACAGGTGAACCAATCTAGGTTGAAGTCCCCCAGAATAAGGGTTTCTTGTGAGTATGTGGAAGAACACCAGGATAAGAAGTCTTCAAGGCTAGCAGGTGTATTACCAGGTGGAATATAGATCACAATTGTGGTGATGACCTTTTTAGGGTGAAGTTGAAGTTGTGAGATAAGTATGTCCCAATTATTGGGGGAGGGGTAGGAGTTTGGTAATTGACGGACAGTTAAGTTGGACTTGTACAGTAAGGCAGTTCCACCCCCTTTACAAAGTGGTCTGTCTTGTCTAATGATATTGTAGCTGGACGGGAGAACTTCTGAGTTAGCTATTTTTTTTTATTTAGCCAGGTTTCTGTTAAAGCAACTATGTCTGGGGAGTAGTGTGCTATTGTGGCCTGGAGTTCAGGTATTTTATTTTTGATACTTCTAATATTAATATTTAGCATTAAAAGATGGTTGGTTTTGCTGCTGTTGGTGATTTGCCCAGGGATGAAGAAAGTGGGGGTGTTATGTTCTGACATTTGTGTTGGAGTAGTTTGTGTTGGAGCAGTTTGTGTTGGACAGGATGGATTTGGGCCTGGGTTGGGGTGGATATCCCCACTTATAGTGAGCCTGGCGTTAAAATGGTTATACAGATGTTGGAGTTTGGTGAGGAGTGTGAGAAAGTATTGTGTTTTTTGGAGTAGGAATGAGAGCATATGTGTTTAGTTCTGAATTGGTCCGTTATGTAGTTCTTGAATAACTGTGGGCAGATATTATTATAATGTGTGGTGTCTGTATACAAGACTGCATAATATAGTGTTGTGCTACTACGTTTAGGGATATTGCTAGAGTAATAACTTGTGGTGCTGTAAAGAATTATGAGAAGACAGACTAGACTTAGTTGTGTGATAGTCATGGTTATAAAGTTTAAGTTGTTTCTAGGTGGGAGGTCTGAATAGGAATTATAGGGTTGCACTATATATGGATGGGGAAGTAGTGTGGGTGATGTAAAAATGCCTAGTGGGAATGAGAGTGATTGGGAGTATTTTGTGTGGAGCAAGTTGGTGTGGTATAATGTGATATGACTTGAGGAGCTGTGATTGGTGGAGGTGTTGTGAGGGTGAGCTGTGGATGTGGCTGTGATTACTATAAATGTAGAGGTAGTGGGGGCGGGAGGGAATAGGGGGGCAGGACAGGGGAATGGAGAGAGACCGAGCGTTAGCGAGGGCGAATGGAACGGGGCAGAGCCAACCAAGGCAAGAGAAAAAAGTAAGTATTACTTTACAAATCTGAACACTTTAAACAAATTCCTGAGGTCTAATGGCTTACCGGCAAGCAGAATGTAATTGCTGAATACCACTTGTGTCCTGGTGGGAGACTAGAAATTTAAAGATGGCTCCATGCTCAGCAGGATTCTAAGATAGACTTTGTATTGGGGGAGGGAGATAGCACAAGGGGTGTAAACCAGGTGGAATGCAAAGAAACCATAGAGGCAATCAGTGGAAATCAGTGAAGGCCTCAGAGGGGATAAGTATTGATTCAAACTACCTGTAAAGTGAAGGAGCGAAGAGACAGCAAAGTTTATTAAGGTTGGGAGTGTGTCTTCACATTGACTTGCTGATTAGTAACCAGTTTATGCACAGATTAGAGTAGGGAGATACATTAGCAATGAAGGGGAATATATAGAGATGCAAATAAACAGGTGGGCCTCCAAGTGATACAAACTAAGGCAGAAAGCACTGAGAGGGCTTCTTGATGGTTAATTTACTCACAGGGATGTGAATTAAATGTATACTGTCTATTAGACAGTTAGGATTACTGTACTAGCGGGGTGGGGGGGACACAAGGCTGCAACAGTCAGTTTTATTAGCAAGCTGAGAACTACTAAGACATACTGCTAATGTAATATCTTCACTCTCATAAAACATACAAGTAGAAAGCCTGGGTGGACTGACCCTGCTCTTGAGGCTCAAAATGTATATCCTTGTTTAGTTTGCAGTACTGATTCCTTCTTATACTGTATGGGTGGAGTGGTAGCCGCAGACTGCAGATTTGCTTGAGTGTGCTCCTGCTCTTGAGGCTCAAAATGCAACTCCTTCTGACCTTCTCTATATTTCTTCGTTAACACTCTGAGCAAACATCGTATCTGTAGTGCTCTTTCCCGGCATGAAACCATACTGCTGATCACTAATCATCACCTCCCTTCTTAATCTAGCTTCCACTACTCTTTCCCATATCTTCAAGCTGTGACTGATCAGTTTTATCCCTCTGTAGTTACTACAGCTTTGCACATCACCCTTATTCTTATAAATAGGTACCAAACACTTTTTCTCCACTCTTCAGGCATCCTCTGACTTTCCAGAATTTCATTAAGCAATCTGGTTAAAAACTCCACTGCCATTTTTCTTAAACACCTCCATGCTTCCACTGGTATGTCATCTGGACCAACAGTCTTTCCATTCTTCATCTTCTTCATAGCTGTCCTTACTTCCTCCTTGCTAATCTGTTTCACTTCCTGATTCACTATCCCCACATCATCCAACCTTTGTTTTCTCTCATTCTCTTCACTCATCAGCCCCTAAAAAGTACTCTTTCCATCTGCTCAACACACTGTCCTCGCTTGTGAGTGCGTTTCCCTCACTATCCTTTATCACCCTTATCTGCTACACATCTTTCCCAGTTCGGTCCCTCTGTCTAGCCAATTGGTACGGGTCCTTTTCTCCCTCTTTAGTGTCCAACCTTTCATACACCTCTCCATATGGCTTATCCTTAGCCTTCGCCACCTCTCTCTTTGCCATGCTCCTCATCTCCTTATACTCCTACTTTCTTCATCTCTCTGACAATCCCACTTCTCCGCCAGACTCTTCCTCTGAATACTCTCCTGTACTTCCTCATTCCACCACCAAGTCTCCTTGTCGTCCTTCCTCTGTCCAGATGGTTAACAAATGAGTATTATCATTGTTATTCTTTTTATTCTTAGTATTATTATTAGTCACAGCAATTGTCATCTCCAAATAAGACTGCAAGCAAGTAGTGTCTTTTTGCTTGACAAAGTGCAACAAACTATTTTCATTTGTAACATATATTCTGTTTAGTGCCAAAAATCACCATTAAAGATGAAGTGTATGCCATATTTAACAAATTTAAGGTAGTTAAAGGGTCCACAAAGATGGAGAAAAGCAAAACAAAGTTTTACATTGTGTTTATTGTTTCTGTCCCCTGCTGACACCGGAACTCTTATACTCATCAATGACTAAGAAATTAGCATTACTATATGGGGTGTGGGGGAAGGGGGATTTCACCCTTCGCCTTGCTACCGTTCCAAACAGGCATTTGCTAGGCTTCAAATACATGAGCAAGAATATCTCCATTTCCTGCTTGCCAGTTCTTGTAAAACTGTAAAACCACTTCTCCATTTATCTTTTTTTGCTGGTGTCTTGGATGACATTGTAAGTAGACCCATCCATTTCATTTAGCCATAACTTTGGAGTCCTATTCATTCCATCCATCTAATCTGACTGGGTGTTCAGATTGCAAGTCAGAACCAAGCTGGTGAAACTAGTGATCCAACCTTGAACTCCTGACTTTTTCTCCCACAATGCATCTGTAGTACACCAGAGAATCTCCCTTCAGATCTCATTTGCTACCAGAGCATCATGACTTGATCTCATAGCTGTAAAGCGAAGTGTTCCATTATTTCTTAATGTTAGTGGACTTAAAAAAATGCCAAAAATGTGGCCATGAGATCCCCCAACAGAATCTTCATGACTTTTGTGCATACTACTTGTTGGCTGATCACTTGCTTGCCTGGCTGTGATATCTGCTAATCTTTTGGCCAGAAGGCCCTCTCTGACCATCAAAAGAAACTGGTAGTCAAAGGGCTGCTACCCCAATATTTTCAGGCAGTGAGGCCTAGGACTTATGGGGACAGGGCTAAACTCTGTGAAAAGAAGGAAGAGTATAAAGGCGATTTGAGGAAAAGAAAATCCAATGTCCAAGTCTGCTCCAAAAGGTTTGAAGGATGACACTTCCCTTATGACTGTTTCCACTGGTACCTCTTCAGGCTAGTCCGTCTCAGAGCTGATGGTCTTTTCTGTCAAATCACCAGAGTCTCTTGAGATAAACATCCTTGAAATAGGAACTGGTCTGACTTACCTTTTCAACCACCTTTAGATCATTCAGTTTATTCAGCAGCGCTTCGGACATTAAGCCAGATCATATGATTAGAGATTTCCTGAAGATTCAAATGGAGATGACTATCTTTCTGTCTCCGCTGGTGCTGAGGGCAAAACAGGCAGGCCCTGTATCCCCTATTTTTGCCCCTTCCTTTGTTCATATCTCATAAGAGGTAGCATTTGTTTAGATTCTTCTCCTGAAGCCTATGACTTCAGTATGGACTGGTGCACCTACTTTAACAGCTAAAGTATCAAACCTGTCACATTCCATTATGTGGGTCTTTAAGCCAAGTGCCACTCTGTTCTGTCGACTCAATGTCAAATCCTATGTGCCATCCTCTTGTTGGCATTTCTGTTCTTGATGTCTGAGACTTCAGCCTTCAGGACATCTGTGCCATTTCTCTCTTGGAGGCCATATGCTTTGTCAGGGTTTGGAGTTTCTTCTGCAGCCCAGGGTGTCCTTTTTCCTGGAGGGATGGCTTTTGTGCTGGATGGGGGATCCTCAGACTCTGCAAAGTTTTGATTAGCTTTAAAGGTCATGAGGAGGATGATTGCTCCTCGTCGGAGAACAGAAGCTCAGGTTCCTGTGTTGTCGATTCCATTCCCGGACATCCATTCATTTGTACTTCAGCCTTCTCTTGTGTCTGCAGTCAGAGTTGAGGATCAGATTTTGAAAGCTGATCTCCAAAGACATGGATTTCCCATCATCTGATGATCTTTAAAAAAAAAAAAAAAAAAAAAGGATGTGTAAAAGGAGGCACATTGACTCCCCTTCTGGGCCAGTCACATCAGGCTTTGACTTGGATGTGATTGTGAGGACTCCCCACAATCACCTCCAGAGGACATCTGAACACCTTTAGTGAAATACTCGAGTTAATGCTGCAGAGGGGAAAGTGGACTGCAGACTGCAGACCTAACCCTCAGGATGAGGAGGTCTTGTTAGATGCCTATGTCTCAGCACCCTCTACTTTTCTGGGTAAAAGTTCTTTGTAGTCAGTGTTGCAGTACTGATTCTTGGATCTTCCTGCCATTTAGAAGCCCATGATTGCCCCGATTTCCAGAGTCTGTGCATCATTCCTAGCTGACAGACATCTGAAGACCAGTGTCAGGGTGCAAGAAGGGCATCCATCAGTGTCATCTTCAGTTCATTCTAGCCATGTAGGCCAGTGAGCTTCTTGTGTGTTCTAATAATTTGCAGTCCAGTTGGTTCGTTTTCCAGTGTGTTTTTTTTCCAGTCAGATACGTTTTCTTCTATTAATTTAATGTTTAAAACAGTCAACAATTGCTTGAAGTGTGGGAAGTAAATCCTGCTTAAATATTTTCACTCATTGTCTCCGTCCTGCCTGGGCCCTCAACACAAAGTCTTTAATTGTCCTGACTGTGCAAAGTTCTGTGCGAAAACTATCAACCTGGGGCTGAGGTGTTAGCATGCCCATATGGAGTCCTGATCTTCACTTTCCCCAGGGGCTTTGCAACCCACTGCTACTGCAGGGCCTTTACAAACACCAGCTTTTGCTAGTGTTGTTCTGAAGAAAAACAAAAAGATTAAGGGTTCTTGCATTTCCAAGAAAGCTCTGGCTGTAGTCCCTAAGTTGACCAATGACTCAGGTGAGGCATCTTTGCAGCCCCCTTGTCTGGAAACTCCTAGGACCAAACCCTGTTGCCTGACCCCTTCAGAGGCCTACCTACCATTGTTACCATGACACAGATATCTGTTGGTCCTGAGGTTGCTAAGCAGGCCTCACTTTCCAGCATTCAGTTTGTGGGTCTCAAGGGAGACACCCTGTCTACCTCTGCTACCAAAACCTTAACTGAAGTAGTGATCAGACAAGTGCAGTCTCTGGTCATCCCTTCTGTAATTGACACCAAAACAGAAGTGAGCCACTTCTTTTTTGTTGCCCCCCCACCCCCCACCCCACCCCAGCCACTTCTTTTCAAGTCAAGCCCAAGACCTCCTAAAAATAGCACAGGAGTTAATGTCTTTATGAAATTCAAGGAGCCCTCCCACGTTTCTGCTACTGAAGCCTTCCCATCCAAAAGAAGCAGGGAGGTGGCCTTTCAGGAAGATTCAGATTCCTCAAGCTCAGAAGTTGAGAAGGTGTTGCCCTACTCTGGGCACCTGCCTCCACAACATTATTCAGATTCAGACTTTGATGACACTCTCTCCTGCCCCCAAGGGCCTTTCTTTTGGGGATACCCTTCATAGAATGAGAGGCTTCAATTTGGAAAGCAAACCGCTCTCACAAGTTCAGTCCAATTACAGGGACCTGCTAAGCTGCCTTCTCCTAGCCCACTGGCTATCCCTCCTGTCAGCACAGTACTGGATGATTTCTTTGAAGACATTGCTTTACGTCTTGATTCTTTACCACCTGCTAATAGGAAACTAGACAGATTTTTCTGAGTGCTTGAATCCCACAAGCCCTTTTTTTTTTTTTTTTTTTTTTTTTTTTTTTATATATATATATACAAAAATCATTAGGCTGATCCCTCAGTAGTCTCTATTGAAACCACAGAATATATACCTAAGGGACCACCTAGATATCTCTTACCTAATGATAGGGAAAGTAGACTATTAGACAGACTGGGGGGGGGGGGGGGCTTCTGCCAACCTTGCAGTTAGAGCATTGAATTGCCAGTTGAATATACTAAAGTACCTTGAATCTGCCCAGGGCAAAATTCTAGCTAAGGTGTGGACTGTATTGCAGATAAAACTTTATCAGAGGAAATTCAGGAGACAGCAAGAGAAGCTTTACAAGTCCCCAGGTATTCTGTAAAGTGTAGCTATGATGCTTTAAATGCATCATGCAGAGCAGCTGCTACAAGTTTTCTCATCAGCAGACTTGCATGGCTCAGGACCAAGCTCCTGTCATATCAGGTCAAGGCTGAACTACTGGATGCACTGTTGGAAAAATAATTCCTTGTCGAACCTCATCATGAACAGGTTTTTGAGAAATTGGATAAGAAAAGAAAGCAAATAAAAACTTGGAGTTTTATCTCGCTCTCTGACACCAAGGCACAGTTGGAATTATGACTCCTCGCCCCCCCCCCCCCCGAGAAGATATGGGGGAGGGCTCCCTGTGATAAAAGAACCAGACAATCCAGGAGGTGGCAGTCAGAACAATCACACAGAACAAGGAGCTCCAACGAACCCACCCAGGACAGAGACCAACTGTGACCATGTTCAACCCTACCCTCCCATATCCCTACACACCATGTCCTCCATCACCAGGGACCACTGGGTCCTTAACATCATAGAAAGAGGGTACAGTTCAGAGAAATCTCACCCTTCTTGGGCATTCTAAAACCACCAAAAGAGCAGGAAAGCCTCTTGCCACCTATCCTGGGGAACTACTTCACCAAGGATCCATTCAGTCTTTTCCTCCAAGTCAGGAAGAAAAGGCTTCTACTCAAGGGTTTTCTACTTTCAAGAAAGGAAGGCATCTGGAGGCTCACCTTGGACCTTTTAAAGCTAAACAAGTTTCTCAGTTTCCCAAAGTTCAAAATGCTTATTCACAAAAATTACTTCACATGATTTTCCAAGATGCCTTCATGGTCACCCTAAAAAATGGTTACTTCAATTTCCCCATAGCATATAGTCACAGAAAATGCCCAAGATTTGTAGCAACAAGCTCTCACTTGAATTCTGTACCCTACCATTGGGGCTGTCCACTGCTGCCAAAGTTTCACAAAATATCTGTCTCTTCTGATAGTACATTGCAGAACTCTGGTTGTTCATATTTACTCCTTCTTAGACAACTTTCTCATTCAGATGTCTTGCAAATCACACTAGACTGCTTTCACAAGGTAGGTCTCACCTTAAATCTTGAAAAGTCACAACCTCTTCCTCAAACAAGGATTCTCTTTGTAGGAGCCTACATAAATTTGGCCCAACAGAAAGTCTTCCTTCCCCAGAAAGATCTTTTTCTGACAAACTGTCTGACCAGCCTGGTTCCAAACAACACATCTTGACAAGGGAATTTCTTAGTTTTCTAGACTACATGGCATCCAACATTCTCATGATCTCACTTGCAAAGTTACACATGAGAAAACTTCTGCAATTCCTAAAAAAATGCTTGGGAACAGCATTCCTAAACCTTGGATACCCTGTTACCTCTCCTTCCATTCCTGAAGAAGGACCTCCTATGGTGGAAAAACACCATACTTCAGAACTCACAATCAGTTCAGACATATCTGGGGGGGCCTACTTAAGTTCCCTGAAACTGCTTCATCTGCATACTACAATGGAGAAAATTGCATGTAAATCAGAAGGAGCTACTAGCAGCCTTCCTGGCTATAAAAGCTTTTCAGCAGACCATGCAGCTCAGGGCAATCATCACCACCGTGATGTGGTACATAAGCAATAAGGTACCCTGTCATACACCTTGTTACAACCTTACTAGGAAGATTTGGATGCTTATTCAGGACCCATGGCTGACTCTCGTATCATTTTATATTCCTGCTCAGAACAATACCCTGGCAGATTCTCTAAGCAGGTATCTTCTAGACCTCAGCGAATGCATGCTGAAGAGAGAGGTGTTCCTGGACCTAACTTCACAGTGGGGTTCTCTAAAATAGACCTTTTTGCATCTCACCAGAAGCAACAAATACAGAAGTTCTGCTCAAGTACTTGAGAAAAGGACTTGGAAAATTGATGCTTTCTGTTTCACATGGATAAACTTGTTCCTGCATGCATTCCTGCCCATGCCTCTTGTCGCTCGTCTGGTCTGGTCAGGATGAAACAGACGAACATTTGTGAGTTCAGTTCAAGCAGCTTTATTACACACAAACACATCAGGAATGAGGCTTTATAACTTAAACTTAAATAAACTTATACACAGACTGACTACCACACTCATACATGTTAACATTCTGGCTGTTCTCTCAAAATGGCACTGTTGCCTGTATGTACTCACAGTTTATATGCACATACTACATCTGAAAATGCTTCCTAGAGGTATGTACACACTCTGATCTACATCTCTGATCCCCAGAGTATTTATAAAAGTCATGATGGCAGATCCGTCATGATCCTAGTGGCCCCTTCTAGCTGAGGCAACGCTGGTTCTCCCTTCTCTTGACCTTCAGGAAAGGGAGATTTTGCACACTACTGCAGGAAGTAGATCTCCTCCGCCAAGCCAAGGGATCTGTCTTTTATTCTCACCTAGTCATACTCATGTTAACAGCCTGGAAGATTGGGTTTTGACACCAAGAAATGCCTCATATCCCACGGCCATGCTTTCCATTTTAAAGGAAGTAACGAAACCCAGTAACAAAAAGTCATATCTGGCATAATGATTTTCCATCTGGTGTCACAGCAAGAACAAAAACTCTTCTTAGGCAGACATCAACTCAGTCTTGGAGTATCTTTCAGGCCTGTTTAGACAGGAACTTTTCCTTTGCCAGTATTAAAGTACATGCATCAGCCATCTTGGTCTGCCTGCACAGTGCTTCCCTGTATTCTCGCATCCCCACATGAAGCTCTTCTTAAAAGGAATAATTCACTTGAGACCACCCAGAAGGAACCCTGTTCCTGCCTGGGATGTAAGTTATGTGCTAGGGAAACTCACCTTACCCCCTTTGAACCTGCTGCCACTGCTCACTTCGAAGAGTACTTTTTTATAATTATCACATCAGCAAGGAGGGTCTCAGAACTACAAGCCCTTGTTTGTAGAGTCTTTCACAGTGATTGGACAACCATTAGATGAAGCCCATCTTTAATGTCCAGGGTGGTATCAGAACTTACCCTAAACAAAGCTATCCAGTCAGTCTTCTCCCCAAGTCTACAGAACAGGGCAGAGGAAGTCCTTCATTCCATAGATGTACACATGCAGGTCAGGTACTGTCTAGACAGGAGAAAATTCGTAATAGAGCAGAGCAGTTACTTGTGGCTTTTTGCAGAGGGTAAACAGGGCAGGCCTGTCTCCAAAGAGACCATTTCTAAGTGGATAGTCAACTGCAATAAGGTCTGTTAATCCCACCATGGAAAAATTCTACCTAGGAATACTGAAGCCCACTCCACCAGGCGTGGGGCAACTATCACTGCTTTCCTCAAAGGTCAGCCTAAAGGCAGCCACATGGAACTCTGTGTACACCTTTACAAAACACTATAACCAAGGCAATGTTTCCAGGGCTACAGCTGGTTTAGCTATTGCTGTCCTGCAAAATCTTATTTCCTAGGGTCTTCCAAATGACCTACCACCCACCCTTTGGCTTTGGGAGTCCTCCCAAGAATCCGCACTGTAACATTGACATTGAAGAGCATAGTATGGTTTTGTCCCACTCACCATTATTGTATATGTTGGAGTAGATTAGTGTTGCAGTGCATACTGCCATCCTGTGACCACTTTTCTCCCCCTTGCTGGATGCAAGGAGTTAACTGCATAGTCCTCTTATCTCCATCATCCCTTCTCTGCCTCCTATGATTTTCTTCCTTCTGTCTCAGATTTAGACAGCTGGGGAGGTTGTGCTGTCTTCAGTCATAAGACTGCTTGTTCACTGCTTAGAACTGAAGATGGCATCATTAGATGCCTTTTTTATACCCTGATATCCAGACTTCAGTCTTCCGACATCCGTTAGCTAGGGATGATTCTAAGAATCCAGAAACTAGGCTGGTCGCAGGCTTCTGCATGGCAGGAAGACCCAAGAATCAGTACTGCAATATTGATTTACTTGAACATCTATAATTATAGTAAGTGGGACACAACTGTACTTTCCTTTCTAAGACCATATGATTGACTTGTCTTTAAGCAGGTTATGGCAAGAACCAGATAAAATTTTACAACCTTCTAAAGACATGCTATTTTGAGCAAAAGGCCCACTAGTAGATTCCATCATTGTAGCAGTTGCAACCAAGAAAGATCTAAATGAACATACAGTCCCTGTCCATCTGCTCAAAGGGTCTCAGTCTATGGATAGATTAGGGAAGAGGGCATTTATTTTGGGTACCTTTCTGTCAGCTCTTGAACTATACCATACACATGGAATCTATTTCAGATGGATCTAGCCAAGCAGACAGTAGATTCTTTGAAAAAGTCATACATACTGTATTCAAGAAAATGGCTGGATGCTACCTTAGGTACGATGTGCAACATATCTAACCTCTTCATGCGCCTTGAGCACAGCACAGCAGATGGAACAGCATGCCCAACCAGATCAAGTGTAGCACTGAGACTGTGTGCCTGGCTCTGCTTGTGTAACTTTGGAAAAGGACACATTGAAGTTATAATCGAAGTCCCAAATGACTTGTCTATATTTGGTCCATCTGTCAAAAAAAAAGAGTGAAAAGTGTAAGCAAGCTGATAACACTTTGTTTGCTGTCAGATTCGTGTTTGAGAACTTTGAGGTCATACAATAGGAACAAAAAAATGTCCATATCATTACAGTTTCAAAAATTCTTAACATCAAAAATTCAAGTCCTCTTCAGAAAAGAGCAAATGAGGCAGAGGCACCCCCTTCAATGGAAGCAGACATGCAGCTCAAGGAAGTCGGCAGAATCACGGTTTTGCAGCCCATTTTTGATAGGCAGCGCTTCATGGATGATTCTGTTGCCAAACTGTTCCCCTCTTGATGCAGTTGGGGTCATCTGTACTCTTCTTACCTGCATGGATGGCCATCACATAGAGTTCCTGGGTAAAAGGTATTATGCACAGGTTTTAAGTACCCTCTTCTCAATGTCCACATCAGTTAATTTGTCCACTCCCTGACTTACTACCCCACCAACAAAGAGCATCCAAAAGAAAGATATTGTCCCTACTTCAAAAGAGACATCCAAGAGGTTCCACCAGATCATACAAGCTCAGGATATTCTCAAAATTATTTTTGGTTCCATAGAAAAATAAGGACCTCAGGGCAGGCTTTGGCCTAAGCCAGCTAAACACTTGCATGAAATGATCCACTTCAGGATGCTAATGGTGAAGTTGATACTGCCGTCTCACTTGGCAAACAACTGGATGTGCTGTGGATCTTCAAGACACTTGCCTTCACATCAAACTTGAGAGAAGTATTAAGAAGATTACTTTGTTTCTGGTTAGGAGCCAGGCATTTTCATTTCCAAGCCCTGCCCTTCAGTCTTGCCACAGGAAGAACAGCTGAAGGTCTAGGAAAGCCCATTTGTAGAAGCTTGTAATACCTTTTCTGAACATCAGAAACCTGGAAAGAATCCCATTTAAAAAATCCATCATTCTGGAAATTATGTCCCTGAAGGAAATCTCCTTAAATGGAGAGTCGGGACTAGTGGACTCCTCCTCAGGTGTTCACAAAGTGCATGGCGGTGGTTGCAGTCCATCTGCTGCTGCAAGGAATCTGAGTCTTCCCATAGTTGTACGATTGGCTCCTTACTACTACAATCAAGGAAATATTGGTAAAAGCCAAGGATTACGTTCTCCAGCTTTGTCTGTCTTTGGGAATGTCCATCAACAGGGAAGAATCTGTTCTCAAACTGTTCAGTTTATTGGTTGCCAGCTGGGTACAGTAAATTGTTTAGTCTCCCTTCCTCAGGGCAAACTTCATATACTTGACTGATCAGTCCTAAATCTTCTCCAGTGTATATGGCTGTATGTAATACTGAATGTTCTTCCATTTATTGCAGTATTCCTTACAATAGGGATCCCCTGCCAAGGACAGCCCGACATCCAGCCAGTATACCAAAGCCTTTAGGTTGCTTAAGGTAGACTGTACATCACACGTGTGCTCCTCATGCTCAGTGTAGGACATAAAGGTGACATCTGGACATAACCATCCTCAGAACTTCGCTGCCTTTTGTTTATTGCTTGAGGGTTCATGTCATCCAGAAAAGGTAAATGCCAGTGCGGGAGACAGATTCTCCATAAAGACCATCATGAACAATGCTTATATTGTCTCGGTGCTTCCCATGACCATGTGTTCTGTTCCATTCGTCAGGCTTTCATCCCATAGACTCTTCATAGTCTGCTTTCCTCTTTGGCCCTGTATTTAGAGAACCAGCGTCTTACACTTTTAGTGAAAGACAGTATGGAGGGAGCTTCCCACTCTGAGGGTCAACCATCCGTGAAGCAGGCCAAGAAGTGTAGGTCTGATTCATCCACTGTACCGTCTCCAGTGGACGTCTGTCCTGAGGCTAGTGAAAGCCTGGAGGATTACCCGGCTGGTGTGTTGGATTCCTCTGTTGCAACGGCTTCAGAGGCTAGCATGGATCTGACCTCACACACATCCCTGGAGGGCTTACAGACATATGCTACAGATGTTTAGGGGGAACCATGGCTGATTATTACTGTAGGGCCTAGGGGTGTTCCTCAGATTTTGGTTGGAGAGGAAGTTCCGACTACAATTGTGGAATGTCGTCTGGTGTCTAAGCCTTCTAATTTTTACAGGGCAGACATCCCTTTGAAAAAGAAACAAAAAACAAATAATTTTTCTCCTACTCCTAAGGACTCTCAGTGAATGGCAGAATTTCACTCAGGGTTTGTTTAATGCCCTTATGGCTTTGAAACGTCCTCAAGGAGTCTCTGTTCTTGCTCCACCTTGGTCCTCTGTTCCTCCTAAAAGTCTTAGGGAACAGGATTCCTCTTTGGAAGAGGTGGATTCAGATGAGGAATCCCTTGTTTATTCATCCAAAGTTCCTTCTCCTTTAGATTATGTTTCTGAGGAGAAGGAATCCACTAGTCCTGACTCTCCATTTGAGGAGATTTCCTTCAGGGACACAATTTCCAGAATGATGTATTTTTTGTTAAATGGGATTCTTTCCAGGTTTCTGAGGTTCAGAAAAGGTATTACGAGTTTCTACAAATGGGCTTTCCTAGACAACCTGCTGTTCTTCCTGTTTTGGCTGCCTTGCTGGATGCTTTTTCTACAGCCTGTCAGGCTGTATAGGTTTCACAAGGTGCCTGGTTGCCAACCTGGATATTTCTTACCTAAACACCTTTCTGAAGGTCCCTTCCTTTCGGATGTTGTCCCTTCAGATTTTGTTCCCTATGCTGCTTCCTCAGGCTTTTCTAGTATCTCTGGATCTCAAGTAAGCTTATTTTCACATTCCAATTCATCCCTTTTTCAAGAAATTTTTACATTTCCCTCTTGCTTCCTGGTATTTTCAGAACTCTGCTTTGCCCTTTGGCCTTTCTACTGCACTGAGGGTATTCATCCAATGCCTCACTCCTTTGATTATTTTTTTTGCAGGCTAAGGGGAAAACAGGTCATCTTACTTAAGACAACCTCCTTTTTTAGACATCCTCTCCAGAGATTCTACTGCAGCATCTTCACTTTGCCATTTCTCTCTTGCTAAGTCTGGGGTTCATTGTCAATTTACGAAGTCCTTTCTGACTCTTTCACAGGATCATGTATTTCTGGGGTACAGGATCCAGACTGTTCCAGTGCTAGCATCCCTGTCTCCTCCCAAGGCATTAACTCTCATGCCCTTCTTCATCAGCCAGGGAGTGTCTGTGAACTCGAGGTTATATGGCCTCCACCATTCCTGTGTGCACTTTTGCCAAATTCTACACAAGAAAACTTCAGTGGTTTCTAAAGTCATTTTGGCTTCAGCATTCTCATCCCCTCGATTTCATAGTTCCTCAACTTCCACACCTTAAGCTGGAAATTCAGTGGTGAATTCAGTAGTTGTCTTTCAATCAGGGGCTCCCGTTTCAACCCCCTCTTCCCTCACAGGAGCTGTTCACAGACTATTCAGACATGGGATGGGGAGAATCCTTTGGCTCGCTAAAGGCGCAGAGTACACTGTCACCTCAACAAAATAAAGACCACATCAGTGTCAATGCGATGATCATGAGCTCTTCAAGCATTTCATCCTCTGTTCTCTCCAGGGCCTCTCAAGTTGTTTACAGATAATACCCCATGATTTGGTATATCAACAAATAAGGAGGGGCGAGGTCTTATCTCCTATGCCGGTTGGCACTTTGTGTGAGAACTAGCTATCCATTAGCATGTGACACTTCAGGCAGCTTGCATACTTTTCAGGTCAGAACACTGTGGCAGACTGTATGAGCAGGTCCATAACAGTCCCACGAGTGGATACTTCACAAGGATGTGTTTCTAGACATTGTCCACTAGTGAGGTACTCCTCAAATAGGATCTTTTTGCCTTCACCGCTGAACAAACAACTTTCTCTTTTTATGCCAGAGTCCAAGGTCCTTTGGTCTAGAAGGTGGACACTATCTTTTTTTCCTGAAGTGGATGATGTTCTTCGTGTTTCACTGTTGCAGTCATTACGTTTGGGTTATCTGCTTGCAGGTAGCCCTCAGTCGTCCTGATTAACAAAGTCTTGGGTCCTGCGTTGGTTGCTGTCCCTTCTTCCATGATGAAAGCAAATACCTCATAAAGATTTTTATTCGTACTGTATTCCTTGCCTAAGCCCTGACCATGACGTACCTTTCTGTCTGTTTTGTGCTTTATTTAATCAGCGCACTATCCGTCGTCTGTATATTTTCGCCTCTAAATATTTTGGTTTTAGGTTTAATTATCCAGAAATGTCATCAGTTAGCTGTCAGACTACTGGGATTCTGAAAAAACGCAAAGATAAAGACAGAGGTCGCCAAGGTCCAAAACTGCCGATGCTTCTAAGCCAGTCGCCAGTTCACCGGTACTCAGTGAGGCGCTTTCGCAGCCCCTGATACCTGCTGCTTCTGATTTGCAAGCCTTTACTGAGACCCATTCTGAGTCCGGTATGCCGCGAAATGTTTCAACTATGGAACCCGCGGATGTCTCTACATTGGATGGGTCTAGAGCCACTGTGCAGGCACCGGCTTCTGAGGGTGTATTCAGGCCTACGGGCTTGCATATTAAACCAATGCCTCCTTCTTCTCTTTGGCCTAAATCTCGAACCATGCCTAAAAACTGACGGCCAGGCCACATGCTCAGGCCTCTATGCCTAAAAAATAAATGATAAGAATGGCTGAAGATCTATTAACTCTAATCAGGGGTAGCCAACCCCCTTTCTAAGAGGTCTAGGACTGAAGTGATTTCTGAATATTCTGACCAGGATTGTTTTTTCTGATTCTTCTGATCTGGATGTGCCCTTATCTACTTATGAGTATTCTGATGCAGAAGACTCCATTCCTTCTGCTTCCCCTCTAGAGGATTTTTCTTTTGGGGAAACCTTACATACTCTAAAGGAGCATTTCCACTGGGCAAGCCAGGATTTTTCTGATTCAAAAAAGAGGCTTAGGGATTTCTTACTCCTACCTCAGCATAGGCCTTTAGCTATACCTCCTGTACTAGACATTGCTGATGATGCTTTTTCGGAATCTAGTTTGGCCCCTGATTCCTTGCCTCCTGCTCCCAGAAAACCAGACCGAAACTACAGGGTTCCTGAGTCAATCAAGTTTCTTTTTAAAAATCCTGTTTCAGATCCAGAGACTATATCACAGGGGCCCAAGGGCATTAAGGCTTCTACTGCTAAAAATCCTACCCCTTTTGATAGAGACCAGGGCACTGGATAGATGGGGTAAGAAGGTTTACACTTCTGCAACCTTGGCCATTAGGGCTTTAAACTGCCAGTTTCATATGTTAAGTGTTAGCAACATGTTATTGGATTGCTTAAACAGAAAATTATGTTGATTCCTGGCTGTGTGGAAAATAAAGAATTACAAGATTTTATGCATTCTGCTGAACAAGTTGGAAAACATACTTTGCAATGTGGTTTTCATTCATTAGAGGCCTCTTGCAGGGCAGCTGTTACTGGGTCTGTGCTCAGAAGGCATGCTTGGCTTAAGGAGCAATCTTTGTCTGATCATGTTAAAGCTAAATTCTTGGATGCTCCCTTAAATCAGGACTGCCTGTTTGGCAACAAGGCTGAGGAAGTTCTTAAAAAGATGGAAAATAAAGCTAAATCTATGCATACTGTTAAAGATTTCTTACAAGTTCAGCCTCCTAGATTTAGTAGGCACTGGCCTTCTAAGAATTGGTCCTTTCCAGCCCCTTCCAGGTCTTCTCAAGCCAAACACAGACACAGCAAAAACCCTAGGTTTCAGTCCCAGGGGAGACGCAGGACTAAGCAGTGGGGGCCTGCACTTCCAAATCTGGGAGTAATAAGACTCCCCCTTATGGTAAACTGTCCCAATGACTTCATTTTAAAATTTCCAAGCACTTATCAACTGGCTGCCCCTCTGGGGGGAAAAGATTGCTATTCATGCAAAGAACTGGGAACTCATTACCCAGGAAAAATGGGTTTTAAATGTAGTGTCCCAGGGATACAGATTTCACTTCCATACGTTGCCAACACCAAGCGGGTGGCTGGACTTTCCCCCAAATCAGTGGGCAGAGGCCCAAAAACAAGTACTTTCTCTCTTAAACATGGGGGCTATTTAACTGTTACCAGAAGAGGAAAAGGGACAAGGATTCTACTCGAGACTTTCCTGGTACCCAGAAAAGACAATTCATGGAGTCCTGTCCTGGACCTGTCTCCTCTTTACACCTTTCTAGAGATTCCAAAATTCAAGATGCTGACTCTTCAACAATTACTTCCTATGCTAGGCAAAGATGTCTGGTTGGCAACACTAGATTTAAAAGAAGCTTACCTGCACATCCCAATCAGGGAATCTTGCAGAAGATACCTATGCTTCAAAGCAAACTACGCGCACTATCAGTTCTCTGCACTGCCCTTTGGCTTATCTACTGCTCCCAGGGTATTCACAAAGTGCCTAGCTCCAGTTATTGTATTTTGCAGGCAAAGAAATATTCAAATATACCCATACCTAGACTATTGTCTAATTCAGGCAGAAAGCCAGGACACTTTTGAATCATCTGGCCTTTGTACAAAGGCTTCTGTCTTGTTTGGGGTACACCATAAACGAAAAGAAATCACACCTGGTACACTGCCAACAAATTATATTCCTGGGAGCAAGCATGAATACAACTTCCCAGATGGCCTACCTCAAGCCAGAGAAACAAATTCTTTTGACAACCTACTTCAAACAAGTGACCACAAAGACCCTGCTATCTGCAAGACAAATACTGCAAGCCTTGGGGTTCATGGCCTCCTGCATTCTTCTAATTCCATATGCAAGACTGCATATGAGGAAACTACAGTGGTATCTAAAAAGCCTATGGTGTCAACATTTTCAGGATCTAGAAGCAATGATTCCTATCATACCTTGCATACGCCTAGAGTTCCTTTGGTGGGCAGTGGCCTGCCACTAAAACAAGGGACTACCTTTCACACCACCTGCTGCCGCCCAAACCCTAACAGACGCATCAGACTATGCATGGGTGGCACACCTGGCAGGGAAGTGCATTCAGGGCAAATGGAACCCAAGTCAAATGCACCTGTATATCAATCAAAAAGAAATGTAAGCTGTACAGAATGCTCTTGACAGCCTTCAAGGACCACATTCTTCCAGGACAACTAATGGTAAAGACGGACAACACCACTGTTATGTGGTACATAAACAAGCAGGGGGGCACACATTCCTACCCCCTCTGCAGACTAGCCATGGCATTGTGGAACACAGCCCTGAGCTACCAAGTGCACCTACAAGCTCAATTCCTGCCAGGAAAGTTAAATACACTGGCAGACGGACTAAGCAGAAACCTTATGGACCCACACGAGTGGAAACTGGAACCAGGGATTTTCTGCATGTTGACAAGCAAATGGGGGAGCCCAGATATAGACCTGTTTGCCTCTCCCCAGAACCACCAATTGGACAAGTTTTGCACAAGTACTCCCCACAAACAAGCCTGGAAAGTGGATGCTTTGTCCTTTAGCTGGAAAAACCTATCAGTCTGTGCCTTCCCCCCTCTGCCTCTGCTCTCCAAAGTACTACTAAAAATCAAACAGGTCAAATCAAGGATGATCTTGGTTGCTCCAGACTGGCCGCGCTAACACTGGTACTCCCACCTCGCAGTGTGTCACGGTTATCCACATGGCACCTGCCTCAGACTCCTTCTCTGTTGTCTCAACAGGAGAACCAGATTCTGCACCCTCAGCTTCTAACACTGAACCTTGCAGCCTGGCTAATTACATAATCTCTCCTTTACCATCCCTCAGAAAACCTGTGATGGATATCATTTTAGAGGCAATGAGGCCTAGCACTAGAAAATCCTATGCTGAAAAATGGAAAATATTCTGTGCTTGGAACCAGTTTCAAGGGATGAGCACTGAATAGCACAATTTACCTCAGATTTTGCAATACTTAACTGAGATGCTTCACAAGGGCCTGTCTTTTTTTCCTCCATCAAAATCCACACCTCAGCCATTTCAGCTTATTATAACACAGAACCCCCCCCTCTTCTCTTATCCACTGCTCAAGCAGTTCCTCAGAGGGACCACAAATTTAAGACCGCCCAGGAGAGCTCCAACCCCAGCCTGAGACATTAATTTTGTTTTGGAGAAACTCAGTCTACCTCCTTTTGAACCAGCTGCTACTGCAGATCTAAAATTCCTTTCTTGGAAAACAGCTTTCCTTTTAGCAATCACTTCAGCTGGAAGGGGTATCTGAATTACAGGCCCTTATGGCAGTGAAGCCTTTCATCATCTTTCATGCAGACAGGGTGTCCCTCAGAACCAATCCATCCTTCATGCCAAATGTGCTATCCAGTGTGGCTCTTAATCAGTCCATTCATTTGCCAACCTTCTTTCTCAATCCACAGAACAAAGGAGAACGGATATTGCATTCTTTAGATGTGCACAGACAACTCAGATTCTACTTGGACAGGACTAACCCTCAAAGGAAATCAGAGCAACTGCTGGTAGCATTTGCTGCAGGGGCAGAAGAGAAGCCTATTTCAAAACAAACTATTTCTAAATGGATTGGCCATTGCATCCATTTCTGCTATAAGCACCATGGAAAACCTGTCCCCCAGGGGATCAGACCTCACTCCACCAGGGCTGCATCTACCTCTACAGCCTTTCTCAGAGGTGTCCTTACCAGGGACATGCCAGAAGCTGCTTCCTGGAGTTCTGTACATACTTTCACCAAGCATTACCATTTGCCAGTTTTCTCTAAATCCAGAGCTGGCTTTGCCACTGCAGTCTTGCAGGGCCTTATAGCTGGTCCTAATGCTATCTAAATTCCTCCTCCCAACCACAGCTTTGGGAATCTACCAAATGTAATGACTGCAACAGTGAAACACGAAGAACTTAGTACAGTTGTGTACAGTTACTGTAAATGTAGATGTTCGAGTGTATTCACTGTTGCAGTCCTGGTCACCCTCCCTCCAGCCCCCTAACTTCTTTTTGCTATACCTCTACTTTCCTTTATTATGCTTAAAAGCCTTTTTGGTGTGTTTGCTTTTTCGTTGGAGGAATTTCATTGTACTTTTATATTTAATTGCTCCCCTTTAAGGGGGCACCTGACGTCTGGGGCAAGAAAAACTGATGTAATGGCATCGGCTGCATGTTTTATACCCCCTGACGACCTGACGCCATGGAAGAAGGGACAGCAACCGATGCAGGACCCAAGACTTTGTTAATCAAGCCGACTGAGGGCTACCTGCAAGCAGATAACCCAAATGTAATGACTGCAACAGTGAATACACTCAAACATCTACATTTATGGTAAGTGTACACAACTGTACTTTTCTTTATGCCATCCCTCCCCTTTCTCTCATTCCAAAAGTCCTCTTCAGAATACAACAGGATGCTCCCAAAATTTTGTTGACTCCTTTCTGGCCCAGACAGAATTGGTTCTCTCCTGCATTTAGCCAAGGGCAGTCATCACAAGGTACCTCACAGGGTGGGCCTGCTCACACAAGGCAAGGGATTTCTCATCTATTCCCACCTGTCCACAGTTCAGCTGACACTGTGGGTGATAGGATTTTGATTCCATATATACACCTTTTTTTTTACTGAGGACGTGCTTAGGGTCCTGCAGGAGGCCAGAAGCCCACAATTAGGAAATCGTATTTATCCAAATGGAAGAGGTTTTCTGTTTGGTGTCTCTCAACCTGGATCCAATTTCTGTAGATGTTCCTGTAGTTCTGTCTTATCTGTGTGAACTGCTCAATGCTGGGTTGGCTTATTCTTTGGTTAAGGCCTACTTTTTAGCCATTTCTGCTTTTATGCCTTTATCACATTCTTAAGCTTCTAGATTTGAGGCTAAACAGTTTCTTAAATACATATTTCATGTTAGACCTCCCATGAAGCCTTTCCCTTCTCTCGTGGGTCTTAATTTTGTTTTGTAAAAACTGGCCCAGGCTCCCTTTGAGCCTGCAGCTTCAGCTTTCTTACAGCATTGTTCTTGGAAGACTGTACATTTGTTAGCCCTTACTTCTGCCCATAGATGGTTTGCCCTCCTTTTTTAGTGTTCCATAAAGACTGTGTCCCTTTTTACTTTCTAGTCCTTCTTTTATGCCCAAAGTGCTCAATAAGTAGCCTCTTAATCAGTCTATTCAGTTGCCTACTTTTTCCCTTCTCTGCAATCTGCTAGTGAGAAGGTGCTGTACACTTTGAATGTGCATAGACAACTCTGATTTTATTTGGATAAGATTAAACATTTTCATAAATCTGTTCAGCTCTTTGTTTCCTTTCATCCTAGATCATTAGGATTGGCTGTTTCCTAGCAAATATTTCTTCTTTAATTTCTAAAGTAATTTATTTTTGTTTTACCTTTCATGGCAAGAGCCTTTCTTTTTCTGTTAAAGTTCATTCTACTAGGGCTGTGGCGGCTTCTGGTGTTTTTAAGGGTTTGGATACATACTCTATTCTTGAGGCAGCTACCTGGACTTCTTTGCATACATTTACCAAGCACTATAAGTTGGATTTGTTATCCAGAGCTAGAGCTCACTTTGCTAGGGCCATTCTTCGTGGGTTTCTAGAGACCTCTGATGGTCCTTCCTCTCTTCTTTCTGAACATTTGCACTATCCCTATTGTAAGGAATGCTGCAGCAGTGAAATAGGACATTGTGCAGTTATGTAAGAACTTACCATAACAGTAGATGTTCTTCTCACTGTTGCAGTAGTCACTCCCTCCTCCACCCTCTGGTACTTTTCTCTTCTGGATGTACTTGTTACCTCTCTACTTCTTGGACTGGCATTCCTATTGTGGCTGTGAGTTCTGAGGATAGTACATCCGGATGTCACCTTTATGCCCTACTCTGTACCTGGAGAGCATGTGTGTGACATACAGTGTACGTTAAGCAACCTAAAGGCTTTGGTTTACTGGCCGGCCGTCAGGTTGCCCTTGGCAGGGGATCCCTATTGTAAGGAATACTGTAACAGTGAAGAGAAGGATGTCTGCCGTTATAGTAAGTTCTTGCACAACTGTACTTTCTTTAGCTTTTTAGTCTGATGATATTCTGCATTCTAATGGTCAGATTTGCTAATTTTTACATGAACATTTTGCAGTGGTTAACCAGAATTCAGTGGTCACAGCTTATGGACTCCCTCTTTATGCCTTTCAGTTTAACAAAATGGTGGGTCACTTCCCCCATGTTCTATCAGGAAGATCCCTAGTTCTAACCTTGGTGATAGTGGTGGTCACCACATATGACTCGCTTCTGGGGTAGGTGTGGGGCATTTTCAGGAGAGGATGGTCCAAGGTGTAAGAGATGTTCATGAAGAAAGTTTTCACTTCAGTATCTTTTGAGATGTGTGTGGTTCTCCTTCCACTGAGCTTCAGAGTTTCTTCCATGTAGGTGCAATTTCGATTCAGATCCACACAGTGGTATGATACATCATCCCTACCCCTTATCTTGGGAAGCATTGAGAGTAATGCAACAGGTGACAGACTTGTATCATTTTCTGATGGCAACACGCATCCCTGGGAAGTCCTACTGCATTGCAAACAGGTTCGGCAGGACCATCCTTATACCTCACATGTGGTCTCTAAATCCAGCCAGTAGCTCAAGACTCATTCCACTTCCAGGGCCAACTATGTTGTAGTTTGTTTGCCTCACTGTCCAACCCCAAATGCAGCACTTATATTGCCTTAATCCCCCAAAAGGAGCAGTCCTCAAGAGACACACTAGTTGTGCACTCGCCTTCTGGGCTTCTTTGTGCACACCCTCCATTGCCCCTGATACCTAGATTCTAAAAGAAGGCAAAATGCTGAAGCGTAATGCTTATTCTCATTTCTCCATACTGACCCAAACAGATGTATTCCCTGGATCTCCAATAGGATCTACTATCTCACCCATCCAGTAAGCCTCACCCATATCTCCACAATCTAAAGGAAACCCCATGGTTCTTCCAGTTCCAGTAATGGCCGTTGACTCTACCTTCGGTGAAGATGTCATTCCTCTCCTAGCTGCCTCATAGACTCTATCTGAAAAGTTTATCTGAGTAAAGGGAATTGCCTTGAACTCTGGGCTGCAACTCAAAACATCAGTGTCTCCACTCCAAATATCTTATTTTGTTTACACTGGGTATAGTTTTTCTGCTGTTAAAATTCAGTTGGCTGCAGTTCTAAACTTTAACTCAGAAGTTGATTCATGTTCTCTGGCCTTCTGCAGGTTCTGTAAGGCCTTCTTCAGAGGACTTTTTCTTCTCAAGCCTCACCACTCCTCACACACACACACACACACACACACACACACACACACACACACACACACACACACACACACACACCCTGGGCCCTGAATTTTGCACTGGAGACCTTGACAAAGCTGCCCTTTGAGCCAGCTTCTTCTGTTCCTTTCAAGTTCCTTTCCTAGAAAGCCATAATATCTATTAGGTGGGCATCGGAGTTACATGTCTTCTTAGCCATTACTCAGTACTTCGTTTTTCATGAAGGTAGAGTCTTCCTTAGAACCAGTCCATCTTTCCATATATACATATGCCAAAAGTAGTTTTGGAAGCAAATTTAAGCCAAACAATTGTCCTTCCAATCTTCTTCCCTAATCATGCCAACAAGGAGGAATATATACTGTTCACACTCTTGATGCTCATATTCCAGTACAGTTTTGTTTTCACTGTACCAAATCACACAAGGAGGATATTCGACTGTTTGTTTCCTTTGTTCTTAACAGAATGAATTTTGAAAGTTTCCAAAGTAACCCTATCCAGGTGGCTGGCTGGCTGCCTCTGCCATGCAAACCAAAGGCACAGTCTACACTATCAGTAGCTATGTCACAGCCTTTTTCAGGAATTTTTCTATTAATAATATTTGTGCTATGACAACTTGGTCTATAAATGTGTACCTTTAACAAGCATTATAAATTGAATTTTATGTCAAGGTCTAGAATATTCTTTGGAGCCTCTACTCAGGGGTGTCTTGTCATGATGTTATCCAAGTGCTACAGTAGCTGAGGATTATGACCCATCAGTTGGATTGTATGAACAGAATCAATAGGCTGTAATAGTAATGTGTTTACCATAATGCTGGATCCATTCATTCCTGTCTGTCCTATAAAGCACATATTCTTCTGTCTTCCTGTGTAGCTGCAAACTCGATCTGAGGTGGTATGGAGAGGGGTGTTGTGGGTGGAGGCTTGGCGCAAGAATTTTTGACTTGCATGGGCTGTGTGGCAGCCGGACTGGTTTTGAGGATCAGGGCCATGTCCCAAAGGTCAAGGATAAATGAAGATCAACAATACAGATGGAAAGTTATGTTAAGTACATAACTTATTTTTTGGTGAAATAATATAAAGGATTTTGATATCTGATGTGTTGACTATTTATGTATTTGTCTTTGTTTACCAGGAAAGCCCAACTGGGTACATGGGTGGGAGGATGGCATAATAGTTAAGGTGTTTACCTTAAAGACACAAGGTACATGGTTTGATTCTCACATGGGGTAATTGGCTAGGCTTAAAATGGCCCACAAGGGCAGTTAGCCTAGTAGTAATCTATGAACCTAAAACAACTCTCCCTTCTTCTCACTTTCGGTGATGTATACAATTAATCTGAAAATAGCCTTTCCTCTGCTTAGAATAGGATGCCCAGCCTTGTACATAGGTGACAAACTTTATGTGAAAAAAGATGCTCTGGTGTACACGGGTGCATTGTGGAGGGGGAAAGTTAAAGGAGCTTGAGGCTGAAGGCCTAGTTTGCTGGCTCAGATCTGACAAAATGCCCAAAGACTCATCAGTCCTATCAGACAGACAAGAATGAAAGGATTTGCCATTATGTTACATGCATAACTACCATTTAAGGAGTGGGAAAAAGAAACAAAAAGAAGAGATGACAAAGCCTTTGCAGTAGAATAATGGAAAGAATCCAACAGAACATTTTAGAGACTGGTATTTAGTCCTACAGCAGCATACACTTCTAAACTTTAGATTTCCAGCATTGTACAGTTTTGGCATTTCAAATGATTTAAATGTATAATCATAGCCATTGTCAGATAGGAGACTTGCAGAGTATAATTTGCTTTACCTTCCACATTTGGTGCAGAAGAAAAAGTAGGTACCATCAGGTGACCTCCAACCTTGTACTTACATTTGAGTTAACTGTCCAGGTCATCTTTCAGGCATCATCACAAATGTTTTTTCTAAAAGCTATACCAACAGTGTTGTATTCTTCCCCCTTTTCCTGAAAAGCATGAGACAGCCTTTGGCTACACACTTTTCTGTCACAGCTGGTCTACAGGCTGTTGTTGGCCTCTAATTGAACATAACAGCATGGGAAGACTCAGCCTGTTCTATTAGACTGTTAGCTGAAAAGAATTTAAAAATATGCTTCAGTAGCAAGATGTTGGTGTGATTCATTGATGCGGTCATAATATTGGAGAATTGTGCTGTAGAGTTGTATGTGGCTGGGGATGTTTATTTTTTTCTTGCTATATGTTGCAAGCAGAGAAAGACATTTGAACAGTCCATTGAGCTAGGCAAAGGCTCTGAAGATAGGGTAGATAAGTATTTTTCCTTTATCTTTAATGCTGTACAATATGTGCTGTATTTGTGGTTACTAATATCTGCTGCCTTTTTTTTTTTTATCACACACATATCTGTGGCACCTCCTGAAATGGAGGGTGTTGGTAATGACACTTATAAGAGGCAAGTATACTTGCAAAAGAGAAATGTTCTGGAGTTGAAACACTGCATTAGTGTTTGTGAAATACCCTTTATGCGAGAGGTGTTGCCTTCCAGACCTACTTGAACAAAAAAAAAAAGTCATGCAACCTACTCGCCCAAAGTCCACATTGTAATGTAACAGTCAGCTGAGCATCACTGTAAAATGAAAGAGAAGCATAAAGAGAAGTCTTGGGGTGCCAGGGAGTTGGACGATTTTGCCAGGGATCCTAGCTGTCATGCCATCAATCAGCACTGATCTCCATGCCAAGCCGCTAGGCACTCATGGTAGCACTATACTTCAGAGACAACTACCTTACATATGCCCGTTTTCAGAGATCCCAGGCAATATTTTAATGATTTGTGGTTGGCAGACAGAGGTAAAAAGCAGCTAGAGAGAAAAAATGTTAGATGGGTCTTGTCACTTTCACAGTTCCCACAGAGATCCACTCTTTGACTAGCATCTGTACCAGTTTTATCAGAAGCTAGTTCCTGGGCATTGGTAACTTACATAAATGCTTTCAGAAAGCTTTGAAGCAGCAGCTAGTAATCCTCACCATCCTCTTCTAGATGATATCAGACAATTGCTGGTCTTCTTGTTATAGAGAAGGTGAAATGGATCATACAAGCATTCATCTTCTTCACCAAGACATTTTAAGATGTATGACATCTTTTGATGCTTTTATAAGATTAAGGCTTTTATTCAGTCCACAGTTTTCCTCATTTTTGTTAATCCATGTTGCTGTGATTGACTACTTCATCCTTCATCTGAAGGACGTACCTATTGGTGAGACAGTAGTAAATGCAAGAAGCTTCTAGTTAGAATACAGATAAGCATTTGTCGATGAAAAGCTACCAACATAAACTGCTCAAGACTGTTCCAGTTTTTGAAAGTTTCCAGGATATTTCAAATAAAAAATAGAAGCATCCAGACTCGCAGCAAATAATCACCAAAATAACAGGTTACCAAAGGAAAAAACAACTTTAAATCCTTAGTTGGATGCTTGGGTAACATTCTTGTCCTAAGCAGGAAAGAATAAATCACCCCCACTTTCATGGTCTTCAGAAGAAAAAAACATGTTTCCGGCCTGTTCTGAATTTGAGTCTTATCTGTTCAGCCTCTAGAATTCCACAGCCATGCTCAGTGCTGTAGTCTGTTACTGCATTGGGTCTACTGATTGACTGGCCTGGACTTTGACCGTCCAAGGCATATGTGGTCATAGCGCTGTATATACTTTTGACTTCAAGGTAAAGGGCACCTGGAATATTAGGCAAGTAAACATTCACATAAACTTAAAAGAGAGGTTGGCAGTCAACCTTCAGGACAGCTAGAAATCTGTAACCTTGTGTGTCATATCAGACTTCACAGTCATGTGTACTTAAACAAGGAAGAACCCAGTCTTGCGTCCTCTGCAGGCTAGCAGTTTGCTCCTGAAGATGACCTGTATATACCAGATCAGGAGAACATCATGGCAAGCTAGTTAAACAGGATGTCATTATTCTCACATGTGTGGCTGCTAGGCAAGGCATGCATTCTTTGACCTCAAGAATGGATAGACTGTACCAGAGATAGATGTCATTTCTTCTTGAGCAAATAGGCAACTGAGAAAATTCTGTTGTAGCGCTCCAGACATGTTTGAGCACAAGTGATCCTAACTGCTCCTCTCCAGCCCAGGCAGCACTAGTTCTCTCTCCTAATCCAGAAGTTTCTCCCTCTGGTGATAGAGGAAGCAACACACAAAATAAGTGGATGTGCTAGTGATTTTTTTAGTATCTGTCCAAGTTGTTTTCTTCAGGTTTAGCTTATGCTTAAGGGCATCCTCTAGCTGAGGTCTCCAATTAGGAAAGTGACTTTCAACTTGGGATCTATGCTTTGTATTGGAAAAACTGTCCTTACCACTATTTGAACCAGCTGCTTCTGTTCCTCTAAAGTTTTTCTGGTAGAAACTATAATGACAGAGTGGCCCTATTCACCAACCCCTACTTTATGCCAAAGATCATTACAGAAGTAGCCCTGAACCAAGCTATTCAGTTTGCGTTCTTCCTTTTTAATCACCAGAATAGACAAAATGGTCCAGCGCTCCATAGATGTGCATAGACGTTGAGGCACAAAATCATATCAGTTGTTTGTTTCCTTTGCAGAACACAAACAAGGATTACCAGTGACAAAACTGTTTCTAAGTGGCTAGAAAATTTTAATTTTTGTTTGAAGTCATATGGCAGGAACTTGCAGGAAAAAGTCAGGTCCAATTCAACAGGGTCTAACAGGTACAACTGCCTTCCTCAGCTGGTTTAGTGTTGCGGACATTCTAGAAGTAGTTGGCTGGTCATCAGTGTATCCTTATGAAAAGACTACAGATTGATGTGATGTCAACGACAGTGGCTGGATTTGTCTCTGCCATCTGTAAGGTATCCTCTGTCCTCATCCAAGCAGTGAGCCAACCATGCCACCAGGATTTGATGTTAGGGAATTTTCTTGTAGACTGTGACTGCAACAGCGACCTGAGAAGGACATAAAGATGTCCTTCTATGTCACGGTTGCAGTATTCTTCACCATAGGGATCTCCTGCCAAGGGTAGCCCAACATCCAGCTAATATACCAAAGCCTTTAGATCTTGTGTATGTGCTGTACGTCACACACATGCTCCCCATTCAGGATGTAGGGCATAAAAGTGACACATGGATGCAGTTACCCAAACTTCTTTGTCGCCTGTCCAAATGCCATCATTGCTTATCGGTCTGAATGCCCTTTGCTGTGCTGAATTGGGGTTGGGAGGGTGGCTTAATGGCTAAAGTGTTTGCCTTACAAACACAAGGTGCACGGTTTGAGTCTCACAAGGGATAATTGGCTAGGCTTAAATTGGCTCGCAAGGGCAGTTAGCTTAGTACTAAACTATGAACCTATGAATACCTAGCCATCAGATAAGTGCCTCTTTAGGGTCTATTTTCTTTGGTCTTTTGGTCTTGTTCTGTGTTGTTTACTTGGAGTTCATGTCACCCAAGAAGGAAGAATGTCAGCGTGGGAGTCAAAGTCCTCATAAGTATAGTCACGGACAGTGTGTGTGTGTGTGTGTGTGTGTGTGTGTGTGTGTGTGTGTGTGTGTGTGTGCGCTTCCCAGTACCATACATCCTGCAGCATTTGTAAGGAGTTTGCGCCTAAGACTCTTAGAAGCCAGTTGTCTTCCTTGGCCATCTATCTAGATAACTTGAGGCTTACACTGTTAGCTCAGGGTAGCATGATGGAATCAGTCAACCCTGAGGTACTGTTAAGTAAGAAGGCCAAGAAATCTCAGCTAGATTGTTTGACTGTCTGTACTCAACCAGACATTTTTGTAGAAGCAGGTGATAGCTGTGTAGGCCATGTGGTGTCTAAGTCGAATTCCTCTGCCGCAGTCTCGTCTTAGGCCAGCAGGGATCCTTCCTTTATTATATCCTCTGAGGCATTGCAGGCATTTGGTCCAGACATCAGTGGTGAACCATGGTTCATTATCTCAGAAGCATCCCTCTCAACCTCTTAGAGCAAGAAATCTAGACAAAGCCATAAATAAAAGTGAGACAAAAGCCCAGAAAATAGGGACGGTTTTTAAATATTGCTCTTAGAAACATAGAAAATTGATAGAATAGCAGATTTTGCAGTAACATGAATTTTCTGAAGAGTGTGAAGTCGAAAACTCAAGGTCTGTTATTATTTTCTAACTTTAATATCTAAAAATTTGCCACTAATATGCCAGAAAACCATGATTTTATGAAAAACGTACCAAAAAATATAAGGCAAAAATCTGTACAGTTGAGAGGTATTGAAGAAGGCCCTAGAGAAATTCTGCAGATTCTGGTTAGGGAAGAGGTTCCAGCTACTCTTATTGAATCCCGTCAGGGTTCAGAACCTCCAGTGTTTGTTAGGGCTGACATCCCCACCAAGAAAAAGCAAAAGACTAAGCATTCGTCTTTACATCTTAAGGATCCTCAAAGGGAAAGACATGAGTTTACTCAGGGTCTGTTTAATGCCTTAGTGGCCCTGAAGCCTCCTCAAGTGGTTTCTGTGTCTACTCCCCCATAGACTTCATCTCCTTCCAAATGGCTTAGGGATCCCAATTCCTTAGGTGAGGATTCAGAGCCTGATGAAGGGTCATTTTCTTACTCTCCCAAGATGCCTTCAGCTATGGTTATTGTTCTGATGAAGAGGAGTCCATTAGTTTCGAGTCTCCTTTTGAGGAGTTCTCTTTTGGGAACATATTAGCTAGAATGAGGGAATACTTGAAGTGGGATTCGTCCCAGGTATCTGATAGCCAGATAAAGTATTACAAGTTGCTTCAGAAGGACACTCCTAAGCCTTCTGCAGTGCCTCCTGTGTTTTCTGCTTTGTCAGACACCGTTATAGCTGCTTCTTAGTCTCATGATTCTTGGCTTCCTGCTCCAGAGAAACCTGATAGGTTTAGTAAAGTTCCTGAGGATTGTCAGTTTTTATTTGTGTCCTTCTGCTAACCCTGCTGTAGTATCAGTTTCCTCTGACAAGCCTTTTGCCCTCTTCCAAGCTTCTGCCTTCAGATAAGGACAGTAGGGCAATGGAGGGGATTGGTAAGAAGGTTTACACTGCTTTACTTTGGCCTTTTGGGCCATCAGTTGCCAGACCAATATGACCAGATGTGCCCTGGCCTTGATTGCCCTGGCTTATTAGGTTATTTTTGATCTTTCTGATTCTGAAGTTGTCTTCTGTTTTATCTGTTTTGGGTTCTTGCTCTTAAATGGCTCACCACTCTATCAAGTGCAGCTATGATGCTGCTGATACCTCTTCCAGAGCTGCTGCCTTTGGGTTTGTCATGAGGCATTAATCTCGACTTTGTCTACAATTTTTACATGAGGACATTAAGACCAAGTTACTGAATGCTCCTTTGGATAATAAAAATCTCTTTGGGATTGCTGATGATGATATGCTTAAGTCTCTTCAAGAAAAAAGTAAGGCTTTGCAGGACCTTAAACATATTTTTGTCTCTCCTATCCCTAAGTTCCAGAGGACTTATCTCACTAGGCCTGCTTTTGTTCGCAGGCAGCCTCGTCGGGCCACTAAAGACAGGAAGAGTGGTAGGCGAACTCCTCCTGTTAAATCTTCTCCAGCTTCTGTGGCCCAAAAGTCTCCTTTATCTGACTAGCCTGCTTCTCTTTAACATCTATCCCATCCCCACCCCTTGACCAGGTTCCCTTGTTCCTTCTGCTGGCTCTCCCTCTATCTACCAAACTTGCATCTCAGCACCTCAGATTCTTGGGTTTTATCTATCATCTGTCAGGATTACTTCGTGGTGTGGAAGTCTCTTCCCTCCTTTTTCAGTGACTCGCCAACCTCCTCTGGAACAACTTCCTCATTTCTCAGAGGTCCTTGAGGTGGACCAGGAAGCTGTTCAGCCTGTCTCCCCTTCCCAAGTAGGAAAGGGATTTTAGTCTAGGATGTTCCTGGTTCCTCAAAAGGAGGCCACCTGGTAAGCTATTCTGGATCTCTTCTTTCTCATCACCTTTCTCAGGGTTCCTTCTTTTCAGATGCTTACTCTTCAAACCCTGTTTCCTGTTTTAATATGCAAGGCTTTTCTGGTGTCCTTGGATCTGAAGGATGCTTACTTTTATATTCCTATTCACCATTTTTAGGAAGTTTTTACATTTGTGTTTCTTCCTCTCATTTTCATATGGTCTTCGTGTTTCACTGTTGCAATCATTACATTTGGGTTATCTGCCTGCGGGTAGCCCTCAGCTGGCCTGAATATCAAAGTCTTGGATCCCTGCGTCAGATGCTGTCTCCTCTTCCATGACGTCAGGGGTGTAAAACATGCAGCCGATGCCATTACATCAGTCTTTCTTGCCACGCGGTGCCCGAAATAGAAGCAGTTCGCAGGTGCCAGTCGGCTGACTCCTGAAATTTTCGTTTTCGAGTTTCAGAACCAAAGTCTTCAAAAAAGCCAAGTACCTTGTTGGGGATCCTTTTTCTTGCTCTAAAACAATGTCAGTAAAAGTTAACAATTGTATTACCCGTGGAAAGCAAATACCTCAAAGGTTTTCATTTGTACTGCATTTCTTGCTTAGGCCCAGAACACGACGTCCCTCACTGTTGGTTTTGTGTCTTATTCAACCCCAGAACTATTCGTCGTCTGTTTATTTTTGCAGCAAATTATTTTGGTGCTTGGTTTAACTATCCAGAAATGGGTTTTGTAAGCCAGCCGACTACCAACATTCTGAAAAAACGTAAAGATAAAGACAGAGACAGACCACAAAGGTCCAAAGCTGCCGACGACGCTTCAGTTAAGCTAGTCGCCAGTTCGCCAGTACTCAGTGAGGTGCTTTCGCAGCCCCTGATACCCGCTACTTCAGATTCGCAGGCCTCTGAGACCCATTCGGAGTCCGGTATGCCACGAGATACTTCGTGTGGAACCTGTGGATGTCTCTACCTTGGATGGGTCTGGAGCCACTGCGCAGGCACCGGCTTCTGAGGGTGTCAGGCCTACTGATTTGCATTTCAAACCAACACCTTCTTCTTCTTCAAGGCCTAAAATTCTACCCACACCTAGAAAACAGACATCCAAACTGCATGGTCAGGCCGATATGCCTAAAAAAACAAATGATAAAAATGTCTGAAGACCTTATTACTTTAATTAGGGGAAGCCAGCCTTCAAGACACTTAGAACTGATTTTCCTTATGATTCTTCTGATCAGGATTCTGAAATTTCTGTTTCTTCTGATTATCAGGATTTGCCCTTATCTATCTATGATGATTATGATGCCGAAGACTCCATTCCCTCTGCTTCCCCTCCAGAAGATTTTTCTTTTGGTGAAACCTTGCACACTCTTAGGGAGCATTTCTGCTGGGAAAGCCAGGATTACTCTGATTCCAAAAAGAGGCTTAGGGAATTCATACTCCTCCCTCAACACAGGCCTTTAGCTATCTCTCCTGTCCTAGACATTGTACATGATGCCTTCTTGGAATCTAGCCTTGCCCCAGACACTTTACCTCCAGCTCCCAGGAAACCTGACCGGTATTACAGAGTACCTGACTCTCTCAAGTTCATCTTCAAGAATCCTACTGCGGACCCAGAGACCATTTCCCAAGGACCTAAAGACATTGAGGCTACTGCTGCCAAAAACCCTACCCCCTCTGATAGAGATTCCAGGGCCTTTTATAGATGAGGTAAGAAGGTATTACACTTCTGCTACTTTGGCCATTAGGGCCTTAAACTGCCAGTTTCATATGTTAAAGTATCAGCAGCATATTATGGGACTACTTAAACAGAAAATGATGTTGATTCCTGACTGTGCTGAAAATAAAGAATTACAGGATTTAAGGCATTCTGATGAACAAGTTTATGTTCTTCGTGTTTCACTGTTGCAGTCATCACATTTTGGTTGTCTGCTTGCAGTAGACCTCAGTCAGACTGATTATCAAAGTCTTGCGTCCTGCGTCGGTTGCTGTCTCATCTTCCATGACATCAGGTAGTCAGGGGTATAAAGCATGTGGCCGACGCAATTACGTCAATCTTTCTTGCCGTGCGGTGCCCAAAGCAGAAGCAGTTCGCAAGTGCTGGTCGTCAGACTCCTGAAATTTTCGTTTTCAAGTTTCAGAACCAAAGTCTTCAACTAAAGCTAAGTACCCCATTGGGGAAACTTTTTTTCTTGCTCTTAACAGATATCAGTAAAAGTCAATAATTGTATTTCTTGTGTAAAGCAAATACCTCATAAAGATTTTCATTCGTACTGTATTCCTTGCCTAGGCCCTGACCACGACATACCTCGCTGTCGGCTTTGTGCCTTATTTAAACAACAAACTATTCGTCGTCTGTATATTTACGCTTCTAAATATTTTGGTACTCTGTTCAATTATCCAGATATGTCTTCAGTAAGCCATCCGACTACCGACATTCCAAAAAAACGCAAAGATAAAGACAGTGAGAGGCTGCCTAGGTCCAAAGCTGCCAGCGACGCTTTTCCTAAGTTCGTTGCCAGTTCGCCAGTACTCAGTGAGGCGCTTTCGCAGCCCCTGATACCCACTACTTCAGATTCGCAGGCCTCTACTGAGACCCATTTGGAGTCCGGTATGCCGATTGTTACTTCAACTGTGGAACCTGCGGATGTCTCTACCTTGGATGGGTCCGCAGCCGCTGTGCAGGCACTGGCTTCTGAGGGTGCATTCAGGCCTGATGACTTGCATGTTAAACAGATGCCATCTTCTTCTTCAAGGCCTAAAACTTGAACCATGCCTAGAAAACCGACGCCCAGACCGCATGGTCAGGCCTCTATGCCTAAAAAACAAATGATAAGAATGGCTGAAGACCTTGTTACTTTAATCAGGGGAAGCCAACCTTCTCCCTCTAAGAGACCTAGGACTGAATTTGCTTATGATACTTCTGATCAGGATTCTGAAATTTCTGTTTCCTCTGATTACCAGGATTTACCCTTATCTACCTATGAGGATTCTGATGCAGAGGACTCTATTCCCTCTGCTTCCCCTCAAGAAGATTTTTCTTTTGGTGAAACCTTGCATACTCTTAGGGAGCATTATCTCTGGGAAAACCAGGATTGCTCTGATTCTAAAAAGAGGCTTAGGGATTTCTTATTCCTGCCCCAGCACAGGCCTTTAGCTATCCCCCTGTACTAGACATTGTTGATGATGCCTTTTCGGAATCTAGCTTGGCCCCTGACTCTTTACCTCCTGCTCCCAGAAAACCTGATAGATATTACAGGGTTGCTGACTCTCACAAGTTCCTTTTTAAAATCCTACTGCGGATCCTAAGACTATTTCACAGGAGCCCAAGGGCATTAAGGCTACTACTGCCAATAATACTACCCCCTCTCATAGAGATTCCAGGGAGCTAGATAAATTGGGTAAGAAAGTATACACTTCTGCAACCTTGGCTATTAGGGCCGTAAACTGCCAGTTTCATATGTTAAAGTATCAACAGGATATTACTGGATTGCTTAAACAGAAAATGATGTTGATTCCTGACTGTGCTGAAAATAAGGATTTATAGGATTTAATGCATTCTGTTGAACAAGTTGGAAAACATATTTTGCAATGTGGTTTGATTCACTAGAGGCATCTTGCAGGGCTACTTTCACTGGGTCTGTATTTAGAAGGCATGCTTGGCTTAAGGAGCAATCTTTGCCAGATCATATTAAAGCAAAATTGCTGGATGCTCCCTTAAATCAGGAATGCCTGTTTGGCAACAAAGCAGAAGAAGTACTTAAAAAGATGGAGGAAAAAGCTAAATCTGTGTAAACTGTTAAAAGATTTCTTACAAGTACAGCCTGCAAGATTTAGTAGGCATTGGCCCTCAAATAATTGGTCCTTTCCTGCCTCTTCCAGGCCTTCTCAGCCCAAACCCAGAACCAGCAGAACGCCCAGGCTTCAGTCCCAGGGTACTCTCAGGACTAAGCAGTAGAGGGCTCCCACTTCCAAATCGGGGAGTAGTAAGACTCCCCCCTGTGGTAAACTGTCTCAATGACTTAACTTTAAAACTTCCAAGCCCTTCTCAACTGACTGCTCCTTTAGGGAGAAAGATTGCTCTGCAGGCAAAAAACTGGGAACTCATTACCCAGGACAAATGGGTTTTAAATATATTTTCCCAGAGGATACGGATTTCAGTTCCACACGTTACCAACCCCAAACGGTTGGCCAGGTCTACCCCCAAATCAGTGGCCAGAGGCTCAAAAGCAAGTACTCTCTCTCTTAAGCATAAGGGCTATTCAGACTGTACCAGAAGAGGAAAAGGGGCAAGGTTTCTACTCAAGACTTTTCCTGGTACCCAGAAAAGGCAACTCATGGCATCCTATCCTGGACCTTTCTATGCTAAACACCTTTTTGGTGATCCTAAAATTCAAGATGCTAACCCTTCACCAGTTGCTTCCTATGCTAGGCAAGGATGCCTGGTTGGCAACAATTGATCTAAAGGAACCCTACTTGCACATCCCAGTCAGGGAATCTTGCAGAAGATACCTACGCTTCAAAGCAGGCTACATGCATTATTAGTTCTCTGCACTGCCCTTTGACTTGTCTACTGCGCCCAGGGTATTCAGAAAGTGCCTAGCTCCAGTCATTGCTTTTTGCAGGCAAAGAAATATTCAAATATACCCATACCTGGACGATTGTCTAATTCAGGCAGAAAGCCAGGACATACTTTTGAATCATCTGGCATTTGTACAAAAGGTGCTAACTTGTCTGGGGTACACCATAAACAAAAAAAAATCACATCTTGTACCCTGTCATCAAATTATATTCCTGGGAGCAAGCTTGAACACAACTTCTCAGATGGCTTTCCTCACGCCAGGGAAAGAAATTCATTTGACAACTTACTTCATATTAATGGCCACAAAAACCTTGCTATCTGCAAGGCAAATACTGCAAGCCTTGGGGTTCACGGCCTCCTGCATTCTCCTAATTCCATATGCAAGAATGCATATGAGGGAACTACAATGGTATCTAAAAAGCCTATTATGTCAGCATTCTCAAGATCTAGAAGCAATGATTCCTGTCATACCTTGTCTACAGTTAGTTTCTTTGGTAGGCAGAGGCTTGGAACCAGATGGGGGAGCCCAGATGTAGACCTGTTTGCCTCCCCCCAGAACTAACATTTGGACAAATTCTGCACAAGGACTCCCCACAAACAAGCTTGGAAAGTGGATGCCCTGTCCTTCAGTTTGTGCCTTTCCTCCTCTGCCTCTCATCTCCAAGGTACTACTAAAGATCAAACAGGACAAACCAAGGACAATACTCATTGCACCAGACTGGCCACGCCAATACTGGTACCCCCTCTTGCGCAGTGTGTCACTGTTGGCTCCATGGCACCTGCTTCAGACCCCTACCCTGCTGTCCCAGCAAGAGGGCCAGATTCTGCATCCTCAGCTTCAAACCCTGAACCTGGCAGCCTGGCTAATTACCTAATCTGTCCGTTACCATCCCTCAGCAAACAAATGTTGGATGTCATTTTGGAGGCAAGAAGGCCTAGCACTTGAAAATCTTATGCTGGAAAATGGAAAAGATTCTGTTCCTGGAACCAAACTCAAGGGATGGGCACAACAGTGCCCAATTTACCTCAGATTCTTCAGTACTTAACTGAGATGCTTCACAAGGGCCTTTCTTTTTTCTCCATCAAAATTCATGCCTCAACCATTTCAGCTCATTACAACACAGAACCACCCCTCTTCACTCATCCACTGCTCAAGCAGTTCCTCAGAGGAGCCAAAAACGTAAGGCCACCCAGGAGAGCCACAACTCCAGCCTGGGACCTTAACTTTGTATTGGAAAATCTCATTCTCCCTCCTTTTGAGCCAGCTGCAATTGCAGAGTTAAAATTCCTTTCTTGGAAAACAGCCTTCCTCTTAGCAATCACTTCAGCAAGAAGGGTATCTGAATTACAGGCCCTTATGGCAGTGGAACCTTTCATCATCTTTCATGCGGACAGGGTGTACCTCAAGACCAATCCCTCCTTCATGCCCAAGGTAGTATCCAGTGTGGCTCTTAATCAGTCCATTCATTTGCCAACCATCCTTTCTAATTCACAGAACAAAGGGGAACGGATACTGCACTCATTAGATGTGCACAGACAGCTTAGATTTTACTGGGATAGGACTAAACCTCAGGAAATCTGAACAACGGCTGGTGGAATTTGCTGCAGGGGCAGAGGGGAAGGCCATTTCAAAGCCAACCATTTCTAAATGGATAGACCATTGCATTCATTTCTATTATAAGCACCGTGGAAAACCTACCCCACAGGGGATAAGACCACACTCAACCAGGGCTGCATCTACCTCTATAGCCTTTCTCAGAGGTGTCCCTACCAGGGATGTCCTAGAAGCTGCTACCTGGAGTTCTGTACATACTTACCAAGCATTACCATTTGCCAGTTTTCTCTAAATCCAAAGCTGGCTTTGCCACTGCAGTCTCGCAGGGCCTTATAGCTGGTCCAGATGCTATCTAAATACCTCCTCCCATCCTTAGCTTTGGGAATCTACCCAAAATGTGATGACTGCAACAGTGAAACATGAACATAGTACAGTTGTGTACACTTACCATAAATGTAGATGTTCGAGCGTATTCACTGTTGTAGTCCTGGTTACCCTCTCCCAAGCCCCCTGACTTCTTTTGGCTATACCTCTTTTCTCCTTTACTATGCTTAAAAGCTTTTTAGTGTATTTGCTTTTTTGTTGGAGCTATAACCTTGTATATTTATATTTAATTGCTTCCCATTGGGGGGCACCTGACATCTGGGGCAAGATGTAATGGCGTCAGCTGCATGCTTTATACCCGTGACTACCTGACGTCATGGAAGATGAGACCGCAAACGACGCAGGACCCAAGACTTTGATAATCAGGCCGACTGAGGGCTACTGCAAGCAGATAACCCAAATGTGATGACTGCAACAGTGAATACACTCGAACATCTATATTTATGGTAAGTGTACACAACTGTACTGTAAACATACTTTGCAATGTGGTTTTGACTCTTTAGAAGCATCTTGCAGGGCTGCTGTCACTGGGTCTGTTCTTAGAAGGCATGCTTGGCTTAAGGAGCAAAATTTGCAGATCAAGTTAAAGCTAAATTACTGGATGCTCCCTTAAACTAAGACTGCCTGTTTGGCAACAAAGCAGAAGAAGTCCGTAAAAAGATGGAGGAAAAAGCTAAATCCATACAAACTGTTAAAGATTTCCTGCAAGTACAGCCGCCCAGATTTAGTAGGCATTGGCCTTTTAAGAATTGGTCCTTTCCTGTCTCTTCCAGGCCTTGTCAGTCCAAACCCAGGAACAGCAGACCACCTTGGCTACAGTCTCAAGGTACTCGCAGGCCTAAGTAGTGGGGGGCCCCCACTTCCAAAGCTGGAAGTAGTAAGAAACCCCCCTATGGAAAACTGTCACAGTGACTTAACCTTAAACCTTCCAATCCCTGCTCAACTGCCTGCTCCCTTAGGGGGGAAAGATCGCCTGGCATGCAAAAAAACTGGGAACTCATTACCCAGGGCAAATGGGTTTTAAATCTAGTTTTTCAAGTATACAGATTCCACTTCCACACCTTACCAACCACAAACGGTTGGCCAGACCTAATCCCAAATCAGTGGGCAGAGGCTCAACAGCAGGTTCTCTCTCTTCTAAGTATCAGGGCTATTCAGCCTGTCCCAGCAGAAGAATGGGGACAAGATTTTTACTCAAGACTTTTCCTGGTACCCAGAAAAGACAGCTCCTGACGTCCTATCCTGGACCTCTCTATTCCAAACACCTTTTTGGTAATCCCAAAATTCAAAATGCTAACACTTCATCGGCTGCTTCCTGTGCTAGGCAAAGATGCCTGGATGGCACCTTTAGACTTAAATGAAACTTACCTGCACATTCCAATAAGGGAATCTTGCAGGAAATACCTACGCTTCAGAGTAGGCTTCATGCACTATCAGTTCTCTGCACTTCCCTTTGGCTTATCCATTGCGCTTAGGGTATTCACAAAGTGCCTAGCTCCAGTCATTGCATTTTGCAGGCAAAGAAATATTCAGATATACCCATAACTGGATGATTGTCATATTCAGGTAGAAAGCCAGGACATGCTACTAAAACATCTGGCATTTATAAAGAAACTTCTAACCTTACTGGGGTGCACCATAAACAAAAAGAAACCTCATCTATTACCCTGCCAACAAATTGTTTTCCTGGGAGCAAGCTTGTACACAACTTCCCAGATGGCTTACCTCATTCCAGAGAAACAAGTTTATTTGGCAGCCTACTTCAAACTACTGGCCACAAAGACCCAGCCGTCTGCAAGAAAAATCCTGCAAGCCCTGGGGTTCATTGCCTCTTGCGTTCTACTAATTCCATATGCAAGACTGCATTACGAGGAAACTACAATGGTATCTAAAAAGCCTATGGTGTCAACATTCTCAGGACCTGGAATCAATGATTCCTATCATTCCTTGTATAGAGGCAGAGTTCCTTTGGTGGGCAGAAGCCTGCTACCACAACCAGGGGCTCCCATTCACTCTACCTCCTGCCGCCCAAACCCTAACAAGACTCATCAGACTATGCATGGGGGGCTCACTTGACAGGGCAGTGCATTCAGGGCAAATGGAACCCGCGTCAGATGCACCTGCCTATCAGTCAAAAAGAAATGTTAGCTGTACAGAATTCCCTGACCGCCTTCAAGGACCACATTCTTCCAGGACAATTATTGGTAAAGACAGACAACACCACTGTTATGTGGTACATAAACAAGCAGGGGGGAACCCATTCATACCCTGTCTGCAGACTAGCCATGGCTCTGTGGAACACAGCCTTGAGCTACCAAGTGCACTTACAAGCTCAATTCCTGCCAGGCAAGCTAAATTCACTGGCAGACGACTTAAGCAGAAATCTCATGGACCCACACAAGTGGAAACTGGAACCAAAGATATTCAACCTTTTGAGAAACAAATGGGGGAATCCAGAGATAGACCTGTTTACCTCCCCTCAGAACTACCAATTGGACAAATTCTACACAAGGACTTCCTACAGTCAAACTTGGAAAGTGGATGCCCTGTCCTTTACCTGGGAAAGCCTCTCAGTTTATGCCTTTCCTCCTCTGCCTCTCCTCTCGAAAGTTCTGCTAAAGATCAAACAGGACAAACCAAGGACAATACTGATTGCACCAGACTGGCCCCGCCAGCACTGGTGCCCCCTCTTGCGCAGTATGTCACTGCTGGAACCATGGCACCTATTCTGCACCCTCAGCTTCAAACCCTGAACCTTGCAGCCTGGCTAATTCCTTGAGCTCTCCAATAGCATCTCTCAGTAAGCAGGTGTTAGATATCATTCTAGAGGCAAGGAGACTTGGTACTAGAAAATCCTATGCTGAAAAGTGGAAAATATACTGTTCCTGGAGCCAGACTCAGGGGATGGGCACAACGCTGCCCAGCTTACCGCATATTCTTCAGTACTTAACAGAGATGCTCCACAAGGGTCTTTCCTTCTCGTCAATTAAAATTCATGCTTCTGCCATGTCAGCACATTATAATACTGAACCACCCCTCTTCTCTCCCCCTCTGCTAAAGCAGTTCCTCAGAGGGGCCAAAAATTTAAGACCACCCAGGAGAGCCACTACTCCAGCCTGGGACCTTAACTTTGTATTGGAAAAGCTCACTCTACCTCATTTTCAGCCAGCTGCAACTGCAGAGTTGAAATTCCTTACTTGGAAAACAGCCTTCCTTCTAGCTATTACTTCAGCAAGAAGAGTGTCTGAATTACAGGCCCTCATGGCAGTGGAGCCCTTCATCATCTTCCATGCAGACAGGGTGTCCCTCAGGACCAATCCTTCCTTTATGCCCAAGGTGGTGTCTGTTGTGGCCCTTAATCAGTCCATTCATTTGCCTACTTTTTTCCCTAATCCACAGAACAAAGGAGAACGAATACTGCACTCTTTGGATGTGCACAGACAACTTACATTTTATTTGGACAGGACTAAGCCTCAGAAAATCTGAACAGTTGCTAGTTGGCTTTGCAACAGGGGTGGAGGGGAAGGCCATTTCAAAGTGGATAGCCCATTGCATTCATTTCTGCTATAAGCACCATGGAAAACCTACCCCACAGGGGATAAGATCACATTCCACCAGGGCTGCATCTACCTCTACAGCCTTTCTCAGAGGTGTCCCTACCAGGGACATCCTAGAAGCTGCTACCTGGAGCTCTGTACATACCTTCACCAAGCATTACCACATGCCTATTTTTTTCTAAATCCAGAGCTGGTTTTGCCACTGCAGTCTTGCAGGGCTTAATAGTTGGTCCTAATGCTCTCTAACTTCCTCCTCCCTTCCTTAGCTTTGGGAGTAAACCCAAATGTTCAAAAACTAAGAAATAAAATCCACGTCCAGTCTGAAAACGAACAAAACGGACTTTAATTTAAGTGCTTTTCGGCACACAATAGATAGCCTTCATCAGAATACAGAATAAGAATAGTTTCCACATATTTTATATACAAAAAGGCGCCATAATTAATCAGTTAAATACTTAAATAATTAATTAATCTTTTCAAAGGCACAATTTTTAAAGACAAAGGGTATTATACTAAAAAAGATGCACTGTTGAAGCTAAATAAATCAATCACTGTAAAAATACTTAATAAACTTCTAACATTTTTAACTTAATCAAACTTCTAGTTACCTAATTAATTCAGTTATAAATTCAGTTATACACAATAACGAAAAACAAATGAAAATGAAAAATGAAAAATGTTAAAAGAAAAAAGGAAGTTATTATTAAATTATAAAATGTATGAAAATCTCAAAAATGTATTATGTTAGAGTGCTAGTGATATAAATTTAAATTCATAAGATAATAAAATAAAATAAAAAATAAAAATAAAAATATAAAATACTTGTATCATATTTTCAAGGCACTTCAAAAGATGAACTGGCTCCCTAATTCTAAACGTCTATTTATTGTATTTATTCAGTTACTTTTATGTTGTTAATCTAAGAACTGATTAAATTACTTCAATGCATTGTTAATGTTTGTTACCTCACCAAACTTCTCAGTTTTAATAAAACGCCTATTGATAAAGCTTCATTGAGGCCTGGGTAGTTACTGGCATTTAATTTAATTTGCCACTTCAGTTCTAACTCCAAGAGTTTCAGGGAGTATGGGCCACCTCTAGGGTTGTTATATAGTCTATCTATGATCAAAAATTTAAACTTGTGGTCAGGGAAACACATAACATGCTTGGCCAATGCATTGTCGGCCTTCTTATGGGTAACAGCATAGGTGTGTTCGTAAATCCTATCCCTGAGTCTACGCTCAGTTTTACCCACATAGAAGGCAGCACAAAAAGAGCATTTGGCCAAATAGATGATACCTTTTGAATTACAATTATATTTATCCCATAATTTATAAGATACGTTTCCCAATGTAAATGTATTACTAACAAGTACATGTTTACACATGCTACAAGATTCACATTTAAACATCCCAGTTGACTTCCTAAACAAGTCGGGTTGAAACTTTAAAGAGTCCTTTAAGTTTAAACCACGCCTAAATGTCACCATAGGTTTATATCCTATTTTATTCATTAGGGATACGTTATTTTTAAACAAATTCCAATTTTTATTCAGTATGTTAATACATGCTGGACTCAATTTAACATAAGTTGTGGCAAACGAAATAACTCTATTTCTGTCAATCTTATGGATGTTAAATGGGTCTTCAGAGTTTAGATCAATATTAAGACCAGAGTCAGACAATTGGTCAGATTGAACACCATTTAAAGAATCCAAATTATAACTTAATTGAACTCCATTTATATCTTCACTACTCAAGTTATTTATCAGGCTATTAGGGCCTAAAGTTTGTATAGCCAATAAAGGCCTAAAGTAGTTGTTTTCTCTCTTTGATTTAACCTCTGCTATCATTTCGTCAATGAGCTCAACCGGGTACTCTCTTTTTAAAAAAGCTGTTTTTAAGAAAAGACATTCTTCTTTAAACTCATCATTGAGAGTGACTATCCGGGCCGCTCTGACTAATTGCCCTTTAATAACAGCCTTCTTTTGGGGAAAAGGGTGGCAACTTGAGTAGTGGAGAAAGGTATTAGAATATGTTTTTTTACGATAGACCCTCGAAGTATAACTATTTAATTCTAAATTCTTAGATAACATTATATCCAGGTATGGTATAGTACAACTATCAAAAGTGTGAGTAAACTCCAAGAACTCAGTAGACTTGTTAAAAAAGTCAACTAGGGAAGCAGCTGTTTGTTCATTACCTCTAACCAACATAAAAATGTCGTCTAGGAATCTAGTGTAGAACACAACTGATTCCTAGTACAAATCTGATTTAAAAACTAAATCTGATTCCCAAAAGGCCATTACTAGGTTTGCTACACTAGCTCCACACGGTGAGCCCATAGCAATACCTATTTTCTGGATATAAAACAATGAGTCAAACATGAAAAAGTTGTAGGATAGAACCAGATCTAATAGTTAAGACACTAAATAGATTTCTTTTTTCGGAAGCTGGTATTTATACATCATATGTGTGACCCATTCTATAGCAGTGTCATGAGGAATACAAGTATATAAGTCCTTTACATCCACTGTTAAGAAATTAAAGCCTCTATCAAATTTAAGTTTATTAATTTGGCTTAAAAAGGACCAGGAATCTTTACAAACTTGCTTTTCCTGAACAACTATTTTTTGTAGTGTGACATCTATTACTTTAGCACAAACATACAATGGTGATCCTCTACCATCCACCAAAGGTCTCATTAGGGGGCTCATATAAGTCTTTATGGATCTTTGGGATCCCGAAAAAACTTGGGTAAATAGGAAATGAAGTAGATAAATAATTCAATAATTCGCTGTCAATATGTCCCTCAATAAACAAATCGTTGATACATGATTTGACCAAGCTATAAGCAGAGTTAACCTCTGACCTAGAACTTGTAGCATAAGAGTCACTGTTGAGCAAAAGACTCATTCCATGATTATAGTCATCAATATCAAAAACAACCATACCACCCCCCTTATCTGGTTTGCATAATCTAATTTTTTGTGAATGGACAAATTTAATTAGGTCCAATTCTTCAAGATTAATAGGAACTCCCCTTCTTTTATTAGCCAGAAATCTAAAATCTAACTCACAAACATTTTCAAAAGTTTGTATAATGGGGTGGAGTGGTGGGTTGTAAGTGCTAGATATATTATACTCATGTACAGAACCTGTATTATTAATGTTACCAAATAAATATTGAAAATTTAATTTCCTAGTATATTTCTTAAGATCCATAACCACCGACGTGATGTTAACATTAGTATAGGGGACATATGTTTGCCCTTTTGATAATAAGTCTACAAGGTCTTGAGACAATGGACAAGAAGAAAAATTATATACTTTGAAATCTTTATTTTTATTGAGCATTATAATAGGTTTTAGTAGCTCAACAGAAGTATCTAAATCATCTGACAAACCCACTGAATCTTCCAAAGAAACAGTATTCAAATTTACTTCATGTGTGCCAATGGAGGGGGACACTGGCTGACTAAAAAATTCACTACTTCCAGTTGCCTCCTCTATTGAAAATTTTTAGACCTTGTATTAAATTTATGTGTTGTTCTTTGTTGTTTTGGTCTTGCCCCATTAAATCCTGTATTAGGCATTACACTAGGGGCTGCCACAAAGTTACAATTATGTCTTTGGTTACAGTTGTAACTATTCTTAGCATTATTCTGAAGTCTTTCACTTCTCCTAAGAGTAGGAAATTCAGTTTCATCATCCAGAAATTTACTGTCAAACTCATCATTATTAATAGTTTGGTCATTACACATACCATTTTCACAATTCATACATTCATTTGACACACAAGCATTACAAGCATTACAAGCAATCTTAGCAGTGTTAACAATAGATGGTCGTTGCCAAGCCTGGGCAGGGGAAGGCACAGGGTACGCAGTGCCTTCCTTATATGCTTTAATGTCTCTCTCCAGTTTCTTGGACTTATTAGCTTGTAATTTCAGTAAATGTTTGTCAATGCTTGAAATAGATGTAGAGTAATCAAACTTATATCTGAAAAACTCTGAATGGCTAGTAACCTGCTTGTCCAAGTCCAAAACTGTTTTGGTTAATTCAGTCACAAAAATAGAGTAATGTTTGATCATAAGGTTAAGTAGTTCTACGCCTTGTTGCTCAAACAGTTGTAAAGGTTCTTTGTGGAAAGGGGACTGATTCACCAGTCCAGTAGGATATTGCATTCTACGCAGACCTTTTGGTATAATGTTAACATTAAGACATTCTTTAAAATAGGCAATTTCCAGCTGTGTCTTTTTGAGTTTTAACAATGAATTGTCTAAAGATTTTAAGTTACTTACAATGTCAGGCATATTTGCTGTATCTTGGTTAAGAGCTCCATTTACTGTGCTGGAACGAATTTGTCCTGTTGAATTATTTCCAAAAACAAAGCAGTCTTTAATAATCGCTGCAAGTTTAGGTGAATTCCTGTTTAACCCGGGTAAATTGTGTTCGCCACACGAGTTAACAGTTGAATTATTAGTTGGTATAGCACAAGGTTGAGAAACAGCGTTTAGGCATCTTTGCGACGCTGTGTCTTTATGTTTACTCACTTGCGCAGTAAGAGCTGGTGACTTTTGCCCTGGAGGTGGCGTACTGACATCGTCGACGTTAGTATTAGAACTGGAACCAGATTGTTCGTTATAAACACAATTAATGCCATTCACGTTAGTGGAAGAAATTTTAACATCCATAAATTCTTTAAACAAGCGTTGATTGGAATCAACCTGATCCAATCGCTTACACAGTGCATCTATTTTACCCAAAAGAAGACCAAAATTCATAGTGTCAGAATCCGGTATAGTAGTAGTAGTTGGCGGTTTACCCAACGCATTGGTTTCATTCAATTGAGAACCTGACATGTTCGAAAAATCAGATAGAAGTGGATCGGAAGCCATAAAACTAAGAAAACACAAAGTCCACAAAAAATATTCAAAAACTAAGAAACAAAATCCACGTCCAATCTGAAAACGAACAAAACGGACTTTAATTTAAGTGCTTTTCGGCACACAATAGATAGCCTTCATCAGAATACAGAATAAGAATAGTTTCCACATATTTTATATACAAAAAGGCGCCATAATTAATCAATTAAATACTTTAATAATTAATTAATCTTTTCAAAGGCACAATTTTTAAAAACAAAGGGTATTATACTAAAAAAGATGCACTGTCGAAGCTAAATAAATCAATCACTGTAAAAATACTTAATAAACTTCTAACATTTTTAACTTAATCAAACTTCTAGTTACCTAATTAATTCAGTTATAAATTCAGTTATACACAATAACGAAAAACAAATGAAAATGAAAAATGTTAAAAGAAAAAAAGGAAGTTATTATTAAATTATAAAAATTACCCAAATGTAATGACTGCAACAGTGAAACACGAAGAACATAGTACAGTTGTGTACACTTACCATAAATGTAGATGTTCAAGTGTATTCACTGTTGCAGTCCTGGTTACCCTCCCTCCAGCCCTCTGACTTCTCTTGGCTATACTTTTCTTCTTGTTTAGTGTATTTCAGCTTTCTGGTGTATTTACTTTTTGTTGGAGGTGTAACCTCTCATGTAATTGCTTCCTTTTATGGGAGCACCTGACATCTGGGGCAAGAAAAACTGATGTAATGGTGTTGGCTGCATGTTTTATACCCCTGACGACATGACGTCATGGAAGAGGAGAAGCATCTGATGCAGGGATCCAAGACTTTGATATTTAGGCCGGCTGAGGGCTACCTGCAGGCAGATAACCCAAATGTAATGACTGCAACAGTGAATACACTCGAACATCTACATTTATGGTAAGTGTACACAACTGTACTTTCTCTACTTTACCCTTTGGCCTCTCTACTGCCCCAGGGCTGTTCACAAAATGCCTAGCTTCTGTGATTACCTTTTGTAGGCTCCAGGGCATTCTCCCAGTTACCTGGTATGGGACTTGGAGTTCATAATGTCTTTCCTAAAAGGTCTGGGGTTTACTACCAACTTCCAAAAATCTGTCCTGACTCCTCTCAGGATCATGTGTATCTGGGTTGCAGGATTCAGACAGTGTCAGTGTTGGCCCCTCTTGCTCCTCCAAAAGTTCTGTCCTTGAGAGGTTGTTTTCTTTCTCTTCTTCCTGTTCTTACTTTCCAGACAGAAAGTTTCTTTGAGCCCTGGGATTCATGACTTCATGTATTCAGTGCTCTCTCTTGCCATACTGCAGATGCAGAAGCTTCAGTGGTGCATCAAGTCAGTTTGGCTTCAGTATTGCCACCCTCTGGATTTCAGAGTGCCTCACCTTCCTTGTCTGAAGTGGGAATTTGAGTGGTAGATTCAGCAACTTACCCTCAGTACAGGCCTGCCTGTTCAGCCCCCGGCTCATTCTCAAGAACTGTTCACCGACACTTCAAACCTGGGATGAGGAGTGTGAAGATTGGGTAGAGATTGGTGAAGGCTGCCAGCCTAGCCAAATAGAATTTAATACATAATTCTGGTATTTGTAAATATAAATGTAAAATACAGGCTTGTTTCTTAAATGAAAGAAAACACTGTAAAATGTTGAACTTCAAGATTGTAGCAACATTGCCATCTGCTGTAAAGAAAGCTAAGTAAAGCATGTATTGTTGGTACTTTGAAATTAAAATTATTTCATCACTGCCTTTGATGTTTTACAATTCGGCTCTGGTCTGGCTAGAAGAGGGCTTCCTGCCTATTGTTTTAAGGCTAAAGTTAATTCATAGAATTTACATGTGGAATGTCCTTTATTGCTCTAAGTATAAAAGAATGTAAATGCAGTTTTTGTGTGGCCTATGAACCAGAAAGGTGTAAAAGATGTAATGTTTAGCAGAACTGCAGTTTCAATTTAAACGGTGAGAACCAGAGATTAAGCATTTTGATCTTGCATATCTAACTCAGCACTGCCTGTTGTCTTAAGTAAGTTATCTTAGAAGTATGTTTTCTTGTAGCAATAGCTAGGAATTAGAAAAAGATTAGACTGTGTTTTTCTGTTACGTCAGAACTGTACTACTGGATTATTTTAAGTTTCTGTGTAATCTCTGAACTCTTGAATAGCACTGTGGTGTGGTAGTATTGTCTTGTGTTTTTAGAATTCATTGTTAAATATTTTTAAACTCTTTTCAATTGTGGCTGGTTTATGTAGAGATAATTAAGCCCTAGAGTACATTGCATGCTTATAAGTGATCCTTTAATAAGCCTTAAGACTGTTTAGTCACGCTTACCATTGAATAATAATATTGCACAGTGATAATTGGGTACCCTTTTAAGGGCCTTTGGGTAGGTGATAATTATTAGCTGGTGGTGGCAGGAATTACTACCCGTATAGTCTGTGTATAGGGGCACAGCTGGAGAATCTGTCATCCTTTCCCAGGAGTGTCTGTGAAGTTGTATAAATACTTATCTCATAGTGTGTGTGTGTGTGTGTGTGTGTGTGTGTGTGTGTGTGTGTGTGTGTGTGTGTGTGTGTCAGCTACTTGGGCAGGGACACGAAGCACTGGTTGGACAGAGAGGGTACTGGAGGTTTTAGCTTGCCAGCTAGGCTGAGATCTGGACTCTATAGCTGTGCCAGTGGGGAGTCTTACTGGTGATCTGGGGAGCAAGGGAGCGACACGCCCCAGACTGACTGTGATCTGGTGTGCTCTTCAGGGAAATTGCACTTTACTGTGTGTATCTGTTATCCTTTCCTCATATATGAGATGCCCTCTCTGGTGTTAGTGGTGAGGATTGAGGCTCCTTGATTGCTTTGCTAGGACACGGGCATCACATGTGTCACAAGGGGCTTCCTCTGGTCACCTGAAAGTTCAGCGTCCCCCCCTTTCAGAAGTCAGTCCATTTCAACATTAAAGAGATGAGAGCCCTGATTATGGCCCTTCAGGATTTTCACTCCATGCTTTGTCCAGACCCTCTGAAGGTTTACACGGACAACACCAAAGTGATGTGGTATGTCAGCAAACAGGGAAGCACAAAGCCTGATCTCTGCACACTGGCTCTTCAGGCCTGGTATCTGAATCTGTTATCAGGTAACTCTTCAAGTCGTGTATATTCCTTCAGAGTACAGTCTATTAGCAGACGCTCTGAACAGGTCCAAAACACAGGCTCATGAATAAATGCTTCAAAGAGATGTGTTTCTGGACATCATCCATTTGTGGGGTGTTCTTCGGTTAGATCTTGTTGGCTCCCTTTTGAACAGACAGCTCTCTCTTTTCTGTTCGAGTGCCTTGCTATCTGGCATAGACACCCTTTCTTTTCCTTGGAAGGGGTGTTTCTTTGTGCCTTCCCTCTCCTTCCCCTACTTCCAAGAGTCCTGCCAAAGATTCAGCTGGACTCCCCAAAATCTTGCTAGTGAATTCCTTTTGGCCAAGACGGGCCCCCCCCCCCTTAATGCATCTGACCAGGAGCAGTCACCACAGGTTATCTCACCAGTAGGACCTCTTGACACTGGACAAAGGGTCACTCATCCATCCTCACTTGTCCACTCATTAGCTGACACTGTGGGTGATGGGGCTTTTGATCCCTTTTAGGCACCTCTTTTCTGAGGACATACTCAGGGTTTACAGGAGGGAAGAAAACTTGCAATCAGAAAGTCTCGTATGTCCAAATGGAAGAGAATTTCTGTCTGGTGCTATGCTCATAACCAGGACCATTTTTCAATGGGGTTACATTTAGTTCTGTCCTGTTTGTGCGAGTTGCTCCAGTCTGGTTTGGCCTATTATTCTGCAAAGGCCCATTTGTCAGTTATTTCTGCCTGTTGCCCTTGAATCATCGTTTGGCTTCTGTCTTTGAAGTCAAACAGTTTCTTAAAAGCATCCTACATCTTTGGCCCTCAAGGAAACGTATTCCTCCTCCTTGGAACCTAATTTTGTTTTGGAAAAATTGATTCAGGCTCCTTTTAAGCCTGCAAATTTAGCTTCTTTGCAACATTGTACCTGGAAGACTGTCTTATTGCTTGATCTTACTTCTGCTAGGAGGATTTCTTAGCATCAGGCCCTTATGGCCATCCCTTTTTTTATGGGGACAGGGTGTCCTTTCATACTAATCCTTTTATGTCCAAGGTGGTTAATGAGTTGTCTTTGAATCAAGCAGTACAACTCTCTTCCTTTTTTCCTTCTACTCAGTCTGGTAGTGAGAGGGTCCTGCATTCCTTGGATTTGCACAGACAGCTAAGATTATTATTTGGATAAAACTAAGGCCATTCTGAAGTCTGACAAGGTTTTTTCTTTTCAACCCAGGACATTGGGTTTGGTTGTTTCTAAGCAAACCATCTCCTCTTTGGTATTGAAGACCATTTCCTTTTAGTACTCTTTTCATGGCAAATGTCTGTCTACTTCCGTTAGAGCTCATTCCACTAGGACGGTTAACTCTTCTGGTGCTTTCTTCAAGGGGGTTGGACAACAATTCTATCCTTGAAGCTGCTACTGGGTCTTCATTGCATACCTTTACTAAACATTTATAAAGTGGATATGGTTTCTAGAGCCTGAGCAGTTTTTGCTAGAGCCATTTTGCATAGGTTTGCGTAGGACTCTTCCCAGCCTTCTACCTCTCACTCCTTTTCTAGAGCTTTTGTACTGTCCCAAAGGTGAAGAATACTGTGATATAGAAGGACATAGTACAGTTGTGTAAAATCTTACCATAACAGTAGATGTCCTTCTCTTCACTATTGCAATAGTTGCTCTCTCTCTCCACCCCTCTTTTTCTTTTGGGCTTTGTTTTGGTTTCCCTTCTGGCTGAGGTTCTTCCTTTTCTATCTACATTTTCTCCTTGATGTGCATAGCTTCTTTTGTGTTATGGAGACTGTTCTCTACTGGGGCAATTCAGTTCTGGGTAACTGCATCCATACACCACCTTTATGCCATATGTCCTGAACGGGGAGCATAGATGTGGAGTACAGCATTTATAAGATCTAAAGGCTTTGGTGTACTGGCTGGACATTGGGCTTTCCTCGGCAGGAGATCCCTATGGCAAAGAATACTGCAACAGTGAAGAGAAGGATATTTATTCTTATATTAAGACTTTACACAACTATATTTTATGTAGGCAACCTACAGTAAATTGTAGATGCTCTAGTGTGGTTACTATTGCAGTACTTTTTCTCCCTGTTCTTCTCCTTTACTGTATTGTGACAATGAGGGATTTGGATTGGTACCCATATTCTCCTTCCCCCACCCTTTCATTTATAACATTGCTGCCTTTCTCTCTATGTGTAGGATCCATAAGGGAAAGCTTGAATCCCATGTGTCATAGTCTGCATCCCTGACCCTTGGGTAAGCCAAACCAGTAGCCTCTGACTTGGCTCTTCCATTCTCATTTACTAAGAAAGAACCAAAAGTGGTGTGAGTGGATGCCACTGATAGGCCAGGTATGTGAAGACTGAGGTAAGGTGAAGTCAGCCTGGCTATGGAGAAATTCTGCTGTGAAAGGCTAGATTTCAAAATCAAATGGCATCAGAGATCCCCGTTGATTGTAACTGCCACAGTCTCCGGATTCCAGTGTTTGCAATTATAGTAAGGTGCATGCACATCTGTACTATTATGTACAAGTTTGTGTGGCAAATGTTTCATTTACAGTTTTAAGTTGGGAAGCTGCTGAACTTCTGAGTTTTTAACAAGAATTCACAGAAAACCAACCAAAAGCTGTTCATGAATAGCTGCTGTATTTTCCACATTACCACTCATTTTACCTTTAAAGTTCATATACGGTCAAGTGCTGTTGTCTTTTCCAAATTTTCTGTTGGTATTTCCTTGGCTACTTGTTCTAGTAAAAGTTGGGGGGGGTGGACAAAACAAAACACAACACTGCATGAAGTTGAGTAAATATAGAACAAGGGCTTGCAGTAATTTTGATCATTTATTGAAAAAAAAAAACAGTAAGGTGTTTAATCAGTAAAGACATTTTCAGACTCATTACAATCTTATGTTACCATTGATTTGCAGAAAGAAACAAAAGTAGACATGTTGAGGAGAGGTGGTCACCAGTGGGGATCAAGAGGGAACTGCATGCAGTAATGGGCTGTCAGCACTTCGGACCAGTCCAAGGATGTAGATAGCCAGTGAGAAGGTAACCTGCAGGAACAAAAGGGCTGCATAAAGCCACCTGTGAGAAACCAACCAATAGAGCACTAGAAGCCATCCGGTGTGTTAGAAGCAAACCAGTCTATGTTAGTAATTAGCTCCCCTCCCCAGTTTTTCTTTTGTCTTTCTTTGTATAAATGGCAACATACTGCTCGTTTTAAAAATACTGTAAGTCTCTACTGATGAAAGCATTTACTCTTTTTCTTTTTTTTTTTTTTTTTCCTTCTGTAAAGAAGTAGGACTATGTCAGAGTTGATCTTCTCTCTCAATAAAAAATGCAGGAGAGGGTTTACTATGTGTGGCTACTTCTTTTTTTTTTCTTTTACTGTAATGGATTAAAATAGAGTATTTAAGTATTTTAAATTTAAAGAAGCAGAATTAGGTAAGTTGGAAATTTTACTAGTAGTATAATGGAAGTTTTCCTTGGACTGATTCTTACTTGTTGCAAAATAGTGGTAGTACATGGTAAAGGTGAATGTTGTGTTGGGATTTACTCACTTCTTGTGTGGATCATATAGACTTTACCCTCAAAGGTAGTGAGTAAATCACTACATAACCTAGATCTCTGCCATTTGGTCTTGTACTGTAGTACTTGGATGTCACTAGAAAAAAAAGCTGTTGGCAAGTACTAAGATACCAGTAGTGGAGCAGTGACCTCTGTGCTGGCCATGCCCAGTATGTCAGAAAGAGTGAGCTCAAGAGTGATACGAGGAGGCTCAGTGGTCAACAGACATGGAGCTAAAATGCATATGCAAGGAGAAAAAAACACATATTTCATGTCCAGTTAAATGCCTTTTGATCTTTTTTCTACACAGTGCCATAGCCATAATGTAATGTAGGGAATCTGTTTTACAGGTTTATAGGTTGGGTATTTTCTTGTAGGTTGCGAATGCAAGAATGATTTTTGAAGGACATAGAATTATGTAGGCATAATTCGAGGTTAGCTGTTAAGAAGATACATTGGCTTCTGAGGGGGTTTTAAAGTTGATCCACTGATTTGGATTAGTCCATTGTTTTTCGTATAGATTATTGCTACAGTATATTTCCTGAAATGGGAATTAGCTGCAAGTGCATGTCCACCCAACCCAAAGAGCTTTGCTGATGTAAGGGCATGTGGGCCGATTCCTCTCCAAGTGAGAGTGCATGTTTAGGTCTCCGAGGAAAAAAATGAGTCCCTTGATGGTTTCTTCCATTTCTTTCTTATTTTATAGGTTCGTAGGTAGATACTAGGCTATCTGCCCGAAGGCATTTATAAGCCTAGCCAGAATGTGTTGGCTTTCGCCGCACCCTTAGATTAGTTCCCTGTGCCTCTGTCCAGCAGAACCACTGAAGCGTTCCCCGGGGTAAACTTTCTGTTTCCCATCCACTCGTCAAGGTTTCTCTTGAAGAGTGTTAGCGAGGAGCACTGCCTAATGTAGATTGGAATCTTGTTCCAAAGCATGGGAAGTCTCTGGGACAGGAATCTATCCCTCCAGCACGTCCTATTTATTGTTGTGGTGAGGTTTAGATCCCTAGAGCGTGTGGCTCGAGGGGATAAGGTTTTCTTTTGGTGGAGCATGTCCATCAATTCTGGGTTGGACATGGCCTTGTATGTCAGGCAGAGATCACCTCTAAGTAGGCGGTATGCAACCAAGTACAGCTGGAGTTTCTTCAGTTGGGCTGCATAGGGCATCTGTTTGAGGTCAGTGATCCTCATGGTGAGGTACTTCTGTGGTCTTTCCAGCTGTTGCAGGTGTCTTGTAAGGTACATCCCAAATGGGGCATTATACTCTATGATGGGTCTGATGAGTGATGAGTAGAGGGGCACAACGACCTCTTTTGATCTGGATGCAAACCCTTTTATGATAAGGTGGGCCACATAGAAGGATTTTCTAACCACTTTAGCAATGTGATTATTAAAGGAGAGATTACTATCTACTTGGGTCCCCAGATCCCTTACTACGTCTTCCATATTTGGGGGACTAACACCTATGTGGTAGTTTGTGGGTACTTTGTTTTTTCCAAAGGGGATGACTATGCACTTTTTGGCATTTAGCTTGAGGCCATGATTTTGACACCAGGTATCCATCTCAGTGAGACCCTTTTGGAGGATGTCTGTGTCAGCCGGAGAATCCGTTATAGCCCCTAGTTTGCAGTAGTCTGCGAACTTGGTCAGCCATAGTCGTCATGTGCTTGCCTGTACCTCTGAGAAGTATATGCCGAACAGGAGGGGTCCTAGGACTGAGCCCTGGGGAACACCGCTTGTAACCCATTTAGGGTCAGACCTAGCTCCCGCAACTCATACCATGTGGGTTCTTTCCGTGAGCCAGTTGGCAATCCATCTTGTTACGTAGGGGTTTATGTTCAGGTTGGTGAGCTTGTCTGTAATACCAGAATGGGGAATGGTGTCGAAGGCCTTTGCGAGGTCTAGGTAGGCTTGTGTGTACCACCTTTCCCTCGTCTGTAGCATTGGTAACTGTCTCAAAGAAGTCCACCAGGTTTAGGAGGCATGATCTGCCCTTAACAAAGCCAAACTGGGTAGGGTCTAGTGTTTGGAGGTTCCCAATGTCTCTCTTAATGAGTTCCATGATGATGCGCTCCATAGTCTTGCAGACCAAGCTAGTCAGGCGTATAGGGCGATAGTTCCCAGGGTCTGTTGCGGCTCCACCTTTGTGGAGCGGAATAACCGTTGCTGTGCTCCACTCCATGGGTACGTAGCCTGTGGAGAGGCTGAGTTTGAACTGTGTTTAGGTGAGGGGTTAGTTCGTCTTTGAGTTTGTGTAGGACACAGCCTGGGACATCGTCTTGTCCCATTGATGCTGTGGTTTTGGCTTTAGAGAGGGCTGTTTTAACCTGAGTGTCTGATTTCAGGGGCTCTACATTCTTCTGGTATGGTTATGGGCCCTTTTGGGGGTGAGAGGGGGGGTGAAGTTTGTGCTGAACCTGTCTGCCAGTATGTTGGCGATTATCAGTCGGTTCAGTGTATTTTGTGCCATTCTGCACTAACTCCGAGCAGATCTGAGCATTGCCACTTAGATTCTTAACATAGCTAAAGAATGCATTGTGGTTATCTTTGGAGTCATTGGCAATTTTTCTTTCGAAACTCGCCTTGGATGATTTTATGAGAGATTGTAGTTTCTTGCTGATACTGATCAGGGATGTCTTCCCTTCTTGGGATTTTACTCTTTTCTGTACTAGTTTCCTCCTTCTATTGTATTGCTTGTTTATGGCAGGAGTCCACCAGACTGGTTTCCTTTTCTTGGAGGAGTGAGTCTTGGTTTTGCTTGGGATAACATGATCCATGCATTTTTGTAGGTGCCTGTAGAATGCATTAGTAAAGGATTTTGCAGCTTGGACACCATTATTTAGCATGGGAGCTTTGAAACTTTCCACCTCGGTCTTAAGTAACTTGAAGTTTGCTTTTGAAAAGTTTTTCATGGTGGTTTCCTTGTCTGGGGATGGGGGCGGAATGTGGATATCCAAAGTGATTTGTTTATGGTCAGATCTAACTGGCGAGGGCTTGACCTCGGTGTGGAGCACCGGTCGCCCATGTTGGTGATGACCAGGTCCAATATGTTGTCACCTCTGGTGGGAGTGTTGACCAGCTAATCCAGGGCATTTGAGTTTATAAATTTTAGGAAATGTTGGGCAAGGGAGTTAGTACTTGACTAGTTCTCCCAGTTAATGTTTGGGTAATTGAAATCATCCAATATTAGGGTGTTTGGTAGGACCTTTATATTTCCCAATGTTTCCAGAAATGCGGAATGGGGGTCCTGAGACATGGTGGGTGATATGTAGCAAGCTACAATTTGAATTACAGTTTTGTCTGTTGTTAGTTGCACGTAGATGATCTCTGAAGCATCGTGGTATCCTTGATTAATATGCCCCCGCCTTTTGTATTTCTCTCCAGGTTCTGTGGCCAAAATGTATGGTATGAGTTGTAGTCTGGTAGTGCTGGGGTGCTTTCTGGAGCCTTAAACCAGGTTTCTGTTACTGCACATATATCGATTTTCTCCATACTGAGAAGTATTTCGAGTGCATGCATTTTGAGGTTTAGACTTCTGGCATTGAGTAGCATTACCCTCAGTTTTTGTTACTTGTGCTATTTATGGCGGTGGGTTTGTCTTTTGTGCCTTGCCTAAAAAAGGCACTTTGGGGGTGGCAAGAGCCTTGGCCAGTATTTGAAAGCCTAAGGGTGACAGGTGCAAGCAGTTTCTAGCGAAGTAGCGTGGCTTGTCGAGCATGTCATCCCAGGCAGACACTGGATCCCCTTTGAATGACACCAGAAACTTAGCCAATTGTTGAAATTGATAATTTTTTCTTTATACCGTGGTATCATTCTTGGTGAGGGCAGGATGCTACTCAGGGTCAGGGTCATACCGGCCTGGGCTACGTGATCAGAGAACTCTTCCATGTCTCTCTTCATGTAGTCCAGGGAGGTACGGCTCAGGTCATTCACACCAACATGGACAGTGACAGAGTCGTATTTGTACTTGTTCTGGAGTAACCTGAGTGCTTGTGTTATGTGGCGGATCCTGGCACCGATATACAGCTAACAGTAACCTTCTCCTTATTCAGCCTAGTGAGTGGGATGTCAGTGTACCTGACTGTAGAGTCACCTATTACTAGTATGTTGGGTATTTTATTTTGCCTTAAGGGCTGTGATTGCATGGCACGCTGGTTTTGTGAAGTATGTGTTTCATGTTTTGTGTTGGGGGTGGAGGTTGCTTGGATGTCTGCTTTGGAGGTCTCTGTTGCTTTTGCAGATTTTTATTTAGAGCCTCCGAGTACGTTTTCGTGTATTTGTGTGTTTTTTGCCGGTGCTGGTTTAATGGGTCTGTGTGAGACTGGTGGTGTGATGCAAGTATTTCCCTTCTCCTCTTGACTGTCTGATCCAGCCTTGGGTTGAGAGAGCTTAGCCTCCAGTTTGGCTGTATAATTGCATCTCTCACATGTATTGGTGTTTGGTGGTAGGAGAGGGTTGTATGTGTACGCAGTTGTAACATTGCCTCAAAAAGCCCAGATTCACCAGTTGGACTGGAGAGTATGCCTGAAACTGCCCTGTGGACATGCCTGGATAGGTACAGTGAACTGTTTTTACTGAATGCCTGGTAAGGTCGAATAGAGAGCCTTGTCCTTCTGTACAGTATAGGAGGGTCTAGTGCTAGGGTTTATAAATGCTTGCTATGAGTTTTGAGCAAGTGCAGGCCTGAGAAATGAATGGCTTGAGTGCTTAAGTTGAAAGTTTGTCTAGTTCCAAGGGAAAAATTGAAGAGTACACTTTGTGGAGCCAGGAATAGTTATACCCTAGCTAACCACCGCCGCACGGCGCGCAACACCAGGCAAATGCAGTATTTATAGCAGGGAAATGAAAGAGATAGAAATTAGCCCAAAATGGCCAATAAACTACTAATTTCTGGGCTGAAACCACTCCACCAGGGACAGATAGGCTGCTCAAAGCTCCCCTCTCTCACAGGTGAACAGAGAAACTTCCTTCTATCCAAGTAAGGTATGGGCAAACACAGAGATTTGTAACACAGCCCTGAATTCAGCACTTAACCTGAAAACTGCACTATACTAGTTTAGAAAGGCAGGAAACAAGTGTATATATATATTTTTTCCAGAAAATAAAGCAGGTACAATCAAAAAGACACTTTACATGCACAGAAAAGGATACATATTGTTATACATCTCAGATCAGAGTTGTAGTCAATGCCCCTAGTAATAAAGTAGGAAGAAACACAAATACAGTAAAAGCAGATAAAGTGCAAATTTATTTATATATATAGATATATATATATATATATCTACACACACACAATAGAAAACGAACAAACTGATTTAAATAAGTTACCCAATTAACCAGAAAAAAGCTCAAAACTGAGCCCTGTTCCAGCATTCTTCAGTCAGACAAGTTCTAACTGCACACTCCTGCTGCTAGTGTGCAGGGGAACCTTCTCCAAAAAAAGATGGCCTGGATCAAGTTATACAAACAAAGCTAGATTCAGCAGGCCTGAATCTGGTCTATGCTACAGCAACAAGGCGCACCAATTTCAGGAAGAAACAGTTCAAGTAAGCAGGCACAATAAGCCTGTGACCAGAAATTCCCAGCTCAGATGGACAGAATCCAGCCTCCCACAAGAGTGCAGACCACACCTTCTTAATGTATGAAAACTGGCCCAAAGCCCAAGTGCTTAAACCAGAACTAATACATTTTAGAATAACAGACACTAAGCCTTCAATCAGCAACTCCCAACTTAGAAGGATGTAAGCTACTTGCCCATGTCACCTGCATACAAAAAGTCCAGTGTACAGCAAGTCTGTATCTGGGATAGAGTAGTTCTAGGAAAATGTAGAAAACGAGTAAAGAGGCAGAAGATAATGAGATAATTCAATATAAGGAAGTTAAAGGGGTGGGCCTTTGCTAGGTTCTCACTATTAACAGTAGAATGAACTGATGTAATGTGACTGGGTGGGAGTGTCTAGTATCGACTTAATACCAGAGGCGGGCAACTCAAAGCCACCAAGGCAAAAAGACCAAAACAAGAACTGGGAGGGTGGGTGGAGAAAAACAGTTACACAGATTGCAGAGGTATTAAATCAAAATGCAGACAAAAAAATGAGAATAAACTCTTATCTTTTCTCAGTATCACAGCTGTCAGTAGGTCAGTCTTTTTGCAGCAGCCTGAGCAACAGGTATATCTGATTTAAAACACAGGACATAAACCAAACCAATTATCCAAACAATACAGATGCTGGAATACTTTGGCTGGACAAAACCAGTTCTGTAAGCTTACTGCCACTGAGAAAACAGACAAGGCCTCCAGACAAAGGATTTCACTACAACTGAGGTCAACACTAAGAGATATACAGCTATATATCACACAAGAAGAAGAATAAATACAGTTATACAGATTACAGAGATATTAAATCAAAATGCAGACAAAAAATAACAATAAACTCTTATCTTTTCTCAGTATCACAGCTGGCAGTAGGTCAGTCTTTCTGCAGCAGCCTGAGCAACAGGTATATCTGATTTGGCACATGAGTAGCTCTAGGATGAAGCTTGCTGTCTTTTGCTCCATCTGTGGCCCCAGAGTTGCCTTCTGGATATTTTTTTCAAAAAGCCAAGTGCCCCATTGTGGAAACTTTTTGCCACTTCTTTTGTATTTTTGAATTTATTTATTTTTTGCTTTTGTCATTTTGAGGAAAACTTGTACTGTTCCCAGGGATGTGTCTTTTGTAGTCCCAGAAAGCCTTGGTGACTATGTGTCAGATCTTATACAGCGATTCACATTCTGTTTTTTTTTTTCTTACTTTAGAATATCCCATCTTTCATGTAATTGCCACGTTTGTGGGTTCTTCTAGAAAAAAACTGTAGGAAGTAGTGAGACTGTCTGGGTGTTTGACACAGAAAATGGAAGTCATTATTGCAAGCATCCAAATATCCATTGGTGTCTTCTGAAGACTTCCTTCCCTAAAAGGAGCATAGAAAAGAGCCTGTGAAAACGTAGTTGAAGAAACAAGAAGTCTCAAGAGGAATGCAGATGAGCCGAAAGTTGCTTTTCTTCCATCTCACAAAACAAAGGATGCCTCAACCAGTGAGATGGTTACCCATTCCTTCTTGATAGTGAATAGATGGAGATTCTCGCAACAGCTAACATATCATACTTGGTCAAGTCCCACAAAGCTGATACTCCTGAAGCTGCATTCATATATGTGGCAGCTCTTTGCCTGGAGACAGTGGGTAACTGGGGACAAAATACAAGTCCCTCAACGTTAGTGTCATCTGATCCCAGATCAGGTAGGTCAGCCAAGTGATGCAGATTGTGCAAGAAAAGCCTGGATGAGGAGTTGTCTGCTGTCTGCAGCTCACATTCTGGACATTCTACAGTGCTGGAAAGTCATGCTGTGCTAGCACCAGCATCCTCCCAGGAGTCAGCAGCTCTGATTTTGCAGGATTTTAAATGACCAAATTGAAGGGCTTTTTTGCCTAGTGGCAGCTGCCCATACATAGACTGTCTCTTGCATCCTTTGAACACTCAAATTAGAGAGGGGAACTTCTGCCAAGGATTCAGATTCTTCTTTGGATGAAAAAAAGGATTTAGCTTACTGTCCTCTCTTTTGGGGTATAACTCAGGCTATGAGGAAACCAGCTTGTCAGGGTCACCACTGGAGAATGTTTCCTTTAGTGCTTTTCTCTGCTTGATAAAAGATAATTTTAAACAGAAGATGCAGGAGATATCTGATAGCAGGAAAGGATTTGTGCACATTAGCTACCTTAGTCATTATTAGGACTGTTAACTGCCTGGCACATGTGCTCAAGTATCCAAGCACAGTCCTTATACAAATGGAGGACTTGAATGAGAAACTGCTGGTTGAAAACTTAAGACACAAACCGCAAGGCTTTCCCAAGTGACTGAAGATGGGGAAAACATATCCTTGGGTGGGGTTGCAGTGTCTCATACAGGGTGGCTGCTGCAGGGTTGTTCATGTAATATGCTTAGCTGAGGATGCAGCAATCACTGGAAGATGTTAAAGGAGAGCTCCCTAATGTTCCCCTGAGCAAAGATTTCTTTTTCAGAGAGACCCAGCTCAAGATACCCTATTACCACCACCTGTACTCAAATATAGCAGAAATTACCCTTCTCAAACTGTTCCTTCTGTAAGCATCAAACAGAAAGCTAGCAGGTCAAGAACAAGACAGTGCTTGAGAAATAAAAATGTTGGGAAAGAGAAAAGTGGCTAAAGCTGTGAACAACAAACCAGTCAGTTTTGCTTATTAATCCTGACAGACATCTCCTGTGTGTGTAGCCTCATCTTCCCCACACCCATTAGACTTTCACCTAGGAGGAAGTATTACATCAGAAAGCTTGATGATGAGTATGTTCTCAAAAATATACAGGGTACACTTTAAAACTGCTTTTATGAGGAGGCCTGCCATTCCAGAGGAATAGGTAGATCTGGCCTTCTGTCCTTAACCAGTGGTTAGCTTGAGTAGCCATAGAAGAGATCTCCATAGGGGAAGAAGAGTTGCTGTACAGACCTTGGAGACCAGTTCTGAATCTGTCAGTATGCAAACTGTTTAAGTTCAGAAATTCTGAATGTTTACCTTGCATTCCTTGTAACCCTCCTTTTCTCCAGGGCATTCCTAGAGATATTGGATCTGAGACTAACATATTTCGTGTCAGAATTTACAAAGAGTGCTAAAAGTACCTTGGAGTCAGGGCAAAGGGACCAACATATCCAGTTTATATTCTTGCATTTTGGACATTCTGCAGCAACCAGCTTATACATAAAAGTGTCTGTAGCCTATTATAACCTGAGAAGAGGGTGTATGCATATATGGACTTAATGGAATGAGAGATTCAGAAAAGATTGCGATTGGTTGTGGCTGGAGACAGCTGCTTACAAAGTTCTCCTGGGTGCAACACTTAAGACAGCAGAGGGCAAAGTATGCCTGCCACAGGAGAAGGCAACGGCTTTGGATATTTTCTTTTACCTGTACACCCCCGGCAAGACTTTGATCTTGCAGTAGGACTTCCGCAGAGCCTTAGGGTACATGGCCTGTATTGTTTTGATGGTCTCTCTTGAGGAAGATCTAGTAGTTCTGAAAGCCTCTTGTAGTCTCTGTACACAGCCCTTGCACAAAGCCCTACCAGTGATGCTGTGCAGTCAGAAGATGCTCATTGTGGCAGAGCGGGTACACAAAAACAAAGGATTGCTTTTGCACCACCCAAGCTGAACCAGTAGTTGTCGGCCTTTGCCTAGATTTAATTTGGGAAACCCATTTGAGTACTCTAAAGATCCAAGGCAAATGTACGACTTGAGAAAGATACCTCCATATCCACCTAAAGAAATAATGGCAGTTACCCTAGCGCCTTTTATTTCCAGCAAGTTGTGGAGGCTGAAAGTACTCTTTCTCACCACAGATAGTATCACTAGTGATGTTTGTTGTCAAAAAAGGTGGAACTGCTTGGTACACCATACATGAACTAGCTGAGCTATGCAAGCCCCAAATTAGACCATACAAGTGAGCATGGAGCTCACAGCGTACCTTCATTTTTTTTATTCAGCAGCATCATGGACACCTTGAGTAGAGCTCTTTAGGGAAACCACAAGTAAAAGCAGAACAAAGAGGTGTTCGTGTCCTTAAACACATGGACTTCTGGACATGTTCACCACTCCAGCCAGTCACCAGCTTCCTGGATACTGTGTGAGACTCTCATTCAGTATTGGCTGGGGAGTGAGATGCTTTCTTCCTGTGGATTGGCTGTTTCTGTATACCGACTCTCCATACATCTCTGATCCAAAGGGCACTACAGTATATATGTAGCAAATAAACTAGGATGATACTGATTACTCCAGTGTGTCCCAGGCAACACTGGCTCTCCTTGGTGGTACCCCTGGTAAAAAAGCAGACATAATTTATACCGTTGGATTTTGACCTGCTCACTGAGAGGTGTGGCAGTCTAATCTGCACACACTATGTGTACTCAGGCTGGCAGGTGGTATGGTTTGGGTAATCTAACCTTTATTCTTGCCAAACATCTGTTTTCTAAGTATGTGCTGTGTGCTATGAAAGAATCCAGAAAGCCCACTACAAGGAGGTCTCACTTGGCAAAATGGGAAAAAAATGTGTATCTAGTTGGTGTAGCAAGAAAACATAGTCCCAGTGCAGACAGATACCCAAAGATTTCCTACTCTTTATTAAATGCCATCGTGACATGCATTGTTGTATAATAATTCCATTAGAGTAGCTTAGAAATCAAGCAGTTTCTGAGCAGAGTTCATTTTAGACCAATAAGGAGTACTGTACTTTATCCTTGGGATATCGGTTTTGTCTGGAGTGGATGATCAAGTAATGTCAGTCCCACTTGAGTGTCTATCCTGGGGAAGATGATTTGTTATTGGGCATGAATCAGCTAGAAGAATGGCACAGCTACAAACCTTACAGTACAAGCAGCTGTTTGTAGGAAGAAGTTTAGCTTCTGATTGAGCCCTTCTTTTATGCCTAAAGCGATGTTTGGAATCTCCATTAATTGGACTTTTCACCTGTTTGAGTTTTTCAGTTCTGTAATATAGGGGAGAAGGTTTCACAAGCAACTTGGTATTAATAGGACAGGATTGAGTCCTTCCGACTGACAGATCAGTTATTTCTTTCCTTTGTGTCTGGAAAGCAAGCGGTTTCCTAGTGACTGGCTAACCAAGAATGATGCCACAATATAGAGACAAGATGATCAGCTTTAACAATTGGCTTAATGTCTGGTGTCATTCAAAGGGGATCCAGTGTCTGTGTGCCTGGGATGACATGCCGACAGGCCACCTGCAGCTGCTTGGCGGGGGCACCCTGCACCCTGGGATTCGGATATTGATTAAGGCTCCTCTTGCCCCCACCCCCATTTTTTTTTTTTAGGCAGGCTCAAATTCTAAACCTACCACCTAGAAAACAAAAATGAAGAAATTGAATGGGGTAATGCTGCTCAATGCCAAGTCTAAAATGCAAAAAACTGCCTTCGAGGGCCCTATGGAGTATGGAGAACAACATCGATGTCTGTAACCTGGTTCTGACCTCCTGCAGCTCCCGGCTTTTGACCAGTTTTACCTCTTAATAGGTTTTCCATATCCAAAACCCACAAACCCGGAAAACCATCACACATCCCATATTCATAAAGGATTCTCACTTATTTAGTTCAACCTCCAGGTTACACACCTAGCAAACCATCCAGGTGCAACTAACAACTAACAAAACTGCTCTACAAATTGTAGCATTGTACAGGCCTACAGGCCACCCTCAGGAACCCACCACCCCTTCCTCCTAAATATGAACTGGAGGGTATAAATCAACACTGGAACAACCATTGGTTGCTTCAACTCAACGATATAGACTGGGATCATTACTCCAAACCCCCAACTTTTCTAGCCTCTATTTCCGGTTCTTTCATTTAATGCAACTGGGAGGACATACCTTCAAATGCCATGGAATAGAGAAAAACTATACCACAAGGATCAGAAACAAAAACGTAGGACAAAATCATCAACACATATAGTATATATTCATTGGTAATCTACATGAGCCAACTTCACAATCATACAAACAACAAAACATACACAACAACAAGAAAAACAAAAAAAACAACTTCTCTAACTTGGTAACTTCACTACTCAAGACTGATGCTACTACTCCCTTCTGCCCCCTTATCCTTCCCCCCCCTTACCCAAGCGGGAAACCCTTACAAAGGACTTCTATGAACACCTCTGGACCAGGATCCTCCAAACAAAACCAAAACAAACCAAGAGCATCCCACCAAAAACACCAACCACATAGACAAAGATCAACCTCCAGGTTAAGAGTAAAAGCATAAACAAAATAAATACACAAAGAATGCTAAGCAATGAATGAAGGAAAAATCAATCCATAAAAAAAATTTGAAAAATCAACAAAATAAAAAAAAGGTAATAAATTCAACAAATCACTTCTAAGGCCTTTTTGAATGAAAAACCCTCCAGGATGGGTGGAAGGTCTTTAAGGCTGAATTAAACTAAACCAGGAACCAAAAAATCACTCCAACAGACAACAAAAAGTGAAACATCCCAGACATCCCTGAACCCTATAACCATGCCAACCCTGAAAGCAAACCCCTCAGTGCTCCCTCCCCCTCAGGAGAGATCTGTAGAGCTAGCTAAAACCCCTCCCCAAACTGGGAAAAGACATCTCTGGGCTATGCCTCTCTAAAGCTAAAAACATCAAACAATGCTAGCCAAAATAACGATGGTGTCCCACCACAAAATCAAGATTACTCTAGGATACGTGCCCAAAAGGCACATAAGGCGTGGTCTTAATGTCGGCCCCTGGGATGGGGAGCCGACTCTGGTCCCGTGGCCGTCGGCAACCCAACAGCCTAACAAGTCTGATGCAGGATATGGGAAGGATAATCATGGAGCTTCAAAGAGTCTGGGGCCGAAGACGTGGACCCACTGGTTAGCTTTGTCGAGAGAAGATTGGGGAGGGAGACTTCTTCTTGAAACCGACCCAGTTCACATTGATAAGGAAAGGCCAGGCCTTGGTGACAGTCACCTTTGCAAACCTTGGCCAAGGGCCATTGCAGAGGGAAGCAGCCCCAACATGCCTACCTGACAACACAAAGGGAATTCGACAGCTTATATGGGTTACCATAACTGAAAGGGGGACAGCAAACAGTAAGACAGATGTCACAAGATGGTTGGAGTCCAACACAAGGACCAGTGCCTTGTCCCAGGGAGTTGCTGGTCTGTCTTCATCACAAGTACAGGCCAACATGGGAGGACTTTCACTGACAAAGTTGACAGCCAACTGGTGTTTTAGCATCTAAGTAAAAAGTGCAGGCACACTGATATCCTTCAGATGACAAAGTAAACAGATAGACTGCAAACTGATGCCAAAAGTGAATGTACACCAGACAGTGATATCATGGACATAGGGGGAAAAAAGAAACAAAATAGCTATGCCCATACCATGGCCTGATTAAGCCAAAGCCAAGCTCAGAGGAGCTTGGGAAAAACACTTGGGACCCCAGAAGAACAGTACTGGTGGCAATCCACTAACCACAGAGAGAGGTTGTTTAAGACCTAGGACACCACACTGAAGACAGAAGGATTTTTGACACTCACATTGCTAAGTTCTTGAAGACTCTTCATCTTCACCCACGATGATCATCTCAATGCCGATAGGGATGTATCTCACCCGACATCTCTGTTGACTCATACCCAAGTTCAAAAATGTAAAATACAAAAGGCCATGATCAATCGAATCACCCGACATCTGCCACAAACAAGAGCACCCCTCGTCTCCTCACCATAAGGATAAAAGGGGACACAAACAAATGCCTATGGCCATGTCCACCCAGATTTATCTCAAATTCCATCTATCAAAAAAAAATCCCAGAGGTGAACCCACTAGAGACAAGCGACTTAAACCTTAGCCATCGGATACACATGGTACCTGCTCAAAGACTCCTATCACTCAGAGACTCCTCTGCGGAACTGCCTCCGGTTAGCGATATAACCTAGAGAGTCCTGGACTCTAAATTGGGAAAATCTGAGTCCCCTGGAATCGGGAATAAAATCTGCATCTATGAGGAGATGCTGGACAGAGGCACAACAAACTTTTGGGCACAGTATTTTTGGAAATATAGGTTAACCCGGGAATTGGGAAATGCCCATAGCTGGGCCTTGGACAGAGGCAACTACCTAACTGCCTTGTTTTTTTGCTGTGAGAGGCATGTGAGGGCAGTCCACAGGCAAGTTATGTTGTACGCTGCTTCTTCAGACACTTTCTTTAGGAGTGTCTCTATTCAGAACATTTGTGAAGCAGCCACCTGATCTTTTCACACTTTTTCAAAAAACAGATCTACAACCCAAGAGTAGAATAATGTTTTTAACTTCTTTCCTGCAGTGTATCCATTTGGGGGCTCCACTTCCCTATTCCTTACTTAACTATGTGAATCTTCTCATAATTCAAAAAATTATACTGAAGCAGTGAGCCAAACAAAGACCTTGATGCAGTTTCCTGAGAAACTTGTCAGAACAATTAAACAATCGAGCAGGGACAGTGTTGCACCACACACACACACTTCTTCTTCCAGAGTTTTATAGAGCTCTGTAAGTAAGGTAGGGGCAAGAGCTGAAAGCAGTATTTACCCCCCTCCTAGCCAGTTCCTGCTTTCATCCATAGGACCTAAGGGCATGATACTGTAGTTGAGAATCTCTGGAATATGACCTTTCCACAAAGGATGGCTCTTCCCTCTGCAGGGTATAACATTATTTTCATGAACAAAAAAACAGAGTATGGGGAGGTTGGACCATCTTTCTAGTCTGAGAAACCTGTGTGTGCCATCTTGTGGATAAGAGCCAGCCTGCACCTTTACATCCACAGAGCTGTGGTTGGTTAGGCAGACATCCATCTGCAGCTAATTCCTCTATGTTAAGGATTATCTACTGCTAGGGCGAATTTCTTCTAAAACTGTGCTGAACTATTCTTCCCTGTGTAGTAATAGCTTTAACACAGTAAGTGGACAGGCAAACCCTCCCAAGCAGCGTTCTGTTTCAGGCCATATAATTGTTGCAAGTCTTGACTACAATGCATCAGGTACCAACTTTTGTTTTTAATTTATCTCTCTGTACTTTAACTGGTCCTCAGATATTTTTCAGCCATGGGGCACTGTAATGCACAATATATGAAGAGCTGAAGAAAGTGATAAATGGTGAAGTGAATCAAGTACTGCAAAAAGAGATTGAAGAGTATGATATGTTCCAGTAACATTTCTACAGAACCATAGCTGGCACACCTAGTGCCTGCTTCCATTTCCTGAACTGGTGCCCCTCAATGAGCTGAAGAGCAAGAAAAAGTCTGTTACCTGATCTGGGCCCCTCCAGTCTAAGCTGAAGAGCAACCAAAAAAAAAAACTTTTTACTTGTATAATTTGTATCATATGGGTTGCAGGTTGCTATAAGTTAACCACACATGAAGCATTTCAGTCCTGACCTCAAAAGCATTATCAACACTCACTTTTGTACTAGCATTCGGGAGATGTTGCTATGGAAAGAAATGCTAGTGTTGCACTACCCACTGATTGGTATTTACTGATCATGCCCCCGATACCTTGTTATGGTGGCTGTCCCTTTCACCTTGCCCTAACTATGCCTCTGCATTTCCACAAGGGTAAAAAGCAAGTGCAGTGTGTGGACTACAGACAGATTACAAATTAAAATAAACACAAAGGAATGAGAGCAGCCTTACTAGCTGTTCAAGCTCACACTGAGCTGTAAATTATTTATGATCTGTGTTGGAAGAGCTAGTCCAATGGTATCTCAACAAACCAGTCTTTCTTCCTCTCTGTCTCTTGAAAAATATCAAAAAAGTAGTCTGGCAGTTGGCTTAGAGGATTAAGGAGCTGTGAACGAGCTTTTTCCTGTGGTCCAGTGGTGCTTACTTTGATTCTCTCAGCTTCCGTTGCCTAATTGTGTGACTGAGCAAGTCACTTAAGCAGACATTTTCCCCAGGCTGAGTCTGAAAGATCAGTGCTCTACCACAGAAAACAAATACAAATAAATTAATTGATAATGGACTTTTATCAGCACCCTTTCTCTTGTCTTCCCAATAATCTTTTCATTGTTTTGAATGACTGTGTAGTAATACAGTTTACTGAAGAGCTAAAATTGGTAGCATTCAAAAACATACAATCAAAAAGAAAAGTCACACAGTAACTGTGCAAAAACATAGGCTGCAGTACTTTTAATGCACAATTTTTGCAAAAAAAAAAAAAAAGATGTCCTTCAAGGATGCAACTGCAGTCCTGACATATGGGTTGTCCTGCCTCAGGCAGCCCTTCGGTCGGCCGGATTCCAAAGTCTGGGTCCGGTGTCGGCTGATGTCGCCCCTTCCCCGACGTCAGAGCGCCTGGGGTATAAAAGCGTCAGCCGACGCCATCTTCTTCAGTCTTTCTTGCCGCGCGGCAACCGAAGCAGAAGCAGTTCGCAAGTGCCGGTCGACCAGCTCCTGTATTTTCAGCTACTAAAGTCTTCAAAAAAGATAAGTACCCCATTGGGGACCTTTTCTTGCCTCAGCCGATATCAGATAAAACTGTAAAAGTTAATAATTGTTTAACTTGTGGGAAACAAATACCTCATAAGGATTTCCACTCTTACTGCTTACCCTGCCTAGGCCCAGACCACAGCGTCTCGGCCTGTACAGCTTGTGCTTCTTTCAATAAACGCACTCTTAGGCGTCGGGCAGAGTTTGCACAGAAATATTTTGGGGAAAATTTCTGTTATATCATGCCGTCGGAGCTTCCGACAGCACATTTACCTAAAAAAAACGGAAGGATAAGGACCGACACCCGCGGTCTGCAGTCTCGACCGACACCACGCTTAGGCCTACCGCGAGTGTCTCTGTCTCTTCTGAGCCGGTTTCACAACCGCTACAGACCGACGACACCGGCCCACCGGCTACTTCGGTACCGGAAGCCAGCTCTGTGCCGGTTTCTGCTCTCCCCTCTGAGACCGTAGCTCTCCCCTCTGAGACCGTAGCCCAGGATATTTCTGACTCCATTTCAGTGGATAAGACTACTCCAGCATGTGGGGCTGCCAGGCCTCCAGTGTCTATGTCCATTAAGGCCTACACACGTGCTAAGGCTGCCAAACAGGCTAAGTCTCTCCCTCCAAGATATGTTTCTCTGGGATCCACTTCTGGTTCTCAAATTTTAAGTTTAGCTGAGGACCTTATTTCTTTGATTAGGGGTTCTCAGCCACATCCAGAAAGAGGCTCTCAGCCACCTTCTTTCAAGAGGCCTAGGGTTGAGCAGGTAGATCCCCAGTCCTCTGATGAGGCCTCAGGTGATTCTGCACATTCAGACTACCAGGAGGAGGCCTTTCCGGCCTATGAGGATTCTGATGCGGAGGAATCCATTCCCTCTGCTTCTCCTCCTGAGGAGTTTTCCTTTGGGGAAACGCTTCATTCCATGAGGGAACACTTCAAATGGCAAGGCCAAGAATACTCAGATTCTAGAAAAAGATTAAGGGAATTTTTAAAGCTACCTCAGCATAGACCCTTAGCTATTCCTCCAGTTTTAAATGTTTTAGATGATGTGTACTTAGAATCTAGTGTTTCCCCTGACTCCTTCCCCCCTGCTCCTGTCAAGCCAGACCGGTACTACAGGGTCCCAGACGCACATCAATTTCTGTACAAGGGCCATACTGCTGACCCTGAAACTATTTCACAGGGGCCTAAAGGGGCTTCCTCCACTACTGCTAAAAATCCACTTCCTTTGGAAACAGATTCTAGGGCTTTAGAAAGGTGGGGCAAGAAAGTATATACATCTTCCACCCTTTCCATGCGAGCCTTAAATTGTCATTTTCATATGATTCAGTATCAGGAATACATGTTGGATGACTTGCAAAAGAAATTGGCTTCCCCTGAACCATTAGATAGAAAGGGGTTACAGGAATTGGTTCATAATACTCAGCAGGTTAGCAACCATTTCCTTCAGTGTGGATATGATGCATTGGAAGCTTCATGTAGAGCAGCAATCACAGGTGCGGTCATACGCAGACATGCTTGGTTAAAGGAACAAACATTGCCAGACCATGTGAAAATTAAGCTTTTGGATGCACCACTAGAGAAACATAAGCTATTTGGTGCTACGGCACAAGAGGTCTTAAAGAAAATAGAGGAAAAGGCAAAATCAGTGCAAACAGTCAAAGATTTCCTCCAGGTACAGCCTCCAAGATTCAGCCGGAATTGGCCTTCTAAGCATTGGTCCTTTCCAGACACAGACAAATTTCAAAGAGGCAAAAACAGACGTGGCAGAGGTAGACGGCAAACTCGAGGCTCCTACAGAGGACGTCAATGGCAGCCTCCGAACCAGAGAGGTGGGGCAGGACCTTCCACTGCTCCGTAGGGACAGTCTCAATGGCTTGACTTTGACTCCGCCATCCAGGGCTCAATTAGAAGCACCTTTGGGCAGAAAATTATCTTTATTCTCACAAAATTGGCACAATATTACAAAGGACAAATGGATACTGGACATAATAGACAAAGGATACAGATTCCATTTTCATACACTGCCAACAAGGCATGGCAGGCCAAACCTGCCACCAAATCAATGGGCAGAGGCACTCAATCAAATAACAAACCTACTTCAAATAAGAGCAATAGAAAAGGTTCCTTCTGCAGAACAAGGCCAAGGATTTTATTCAAGACTGTTCCTTGTTCCAAGAAAAGAAAACCAATGGAGACCCATTCTGGACTTGTCCGCACTGAATACTTACCTCATTGTGCCAAAATTCAAAATGCTGACTTTACAGCAACTCCTTCCCATGCTGGGCAAGGGGTCTTGGCTGGTAACTCTGGACCTCAAGGAGGCATACCTGCATGTCCCAATCAGACAAAGTTGCAGAAGATACCTCAGATTTCTTGCAGGCTCAGAGCATTATCAATTCTCAGCATTGCCCTTTGGCTTATCTACTGCGCCCAGAGTGTTCACGAAATGCCTGGCATCAGTAATTGCACATTGCAGACTTCAGGGGATACAAATATACCCTTACCTGGACGACTGCCTTATACAAGCGGACAGCCAAGAAGCCTTGTTAAAAAACTTGGACTATGTCATTCACCTACTGCAGGCCTTGGGATACACAGTCAATATTCAGAAATCAAGTCTCGTACCATCCCAACAAATACCTTTCCTGGGTGCTACACTGAACACAAACACCCAGATGGCGTTTCTGACAAAAGAAAAACAAAAACAATTACCAGAATACTTCAGAAAATTAGCCACACACACCCAGATGACTGCAAGGAAAATCCTGCAGGCCCTGGGTTTCATGGCATCTTGCATTCTTCTGATTCCGCACGCAAGGCTGCATATGAGGAAACTACAATGGTATCTAAAAAGTCTATGGTCTCAACACAGTCACAGCCTGGAAGCATTGATCCCACTCATTCCATGCCTTCAAAAGGAATTTCTGTGGTGGGCTCAAGCAAGCCAGACAAAGGTCTGCCTTTCAGCAAGCCTAATACAAGTCAAACCATAACAACAGACGCCTCAGACCATCGATGGGGGGCGCACATGGAGGGCAGATGCATTCAAGGACAATGGACACAAAAAGAAAAGCACCTGCACATCAACCAAAAAGAAATGCTGGCAGTGATGCATGCAATCAAGGCCTTCGAAAAGTTCATGCATCAGGGCCATCTACTAATAAAGACAGACAATACCACAGTTATGTGGTATATAAACAAGCAAGGAAGTACCCATTCCTACCCTCTTTGCAGACTGGCAATGAATCTCTGGGATATTTCCCTACAATTGAAAATAGAGCTACAGTCCCAGTTTGTACCAGGGAAGGACAATGTTCTGGCGGATAGCCTAAGCAGAAACATCATGGATCCACATGAATGGATGTTGCATCCAGACATTTTCTTACAAATGACTCAAGCATGGGGAAGGCCGGACATAGATCTTTTTGCCTCCCACCTCAATCACCATCTGAAAAAGTTTTGCACAAGGACATACCATCCTCAAGCATGGAAGGTGGACGCTCTCTCCTTCAGTTGGAACTCTCTAACACTATATGCCTTCCCACCTCTTCCTTTGATGACCAAGGTGTTACTAAAGATCAAGACAGAGCAACCGAAAGTCATACTGATAGCTCCAGACTGGCCAAGACAACACTGGTACCCACTGCAAAGGAGCTTGACACACACCAATCCGTGGCTCCTTCCTCAATGGCCACTTCTTCTGACACAGCACAATTACAGGACACTACACCCCAGCTTGAAAACATTGCAGCTGACAGCTTGGAAGATTCCATGACTATTCCTCAGGATACACTTTCCAAAAGGGTAAAAGATATCATCCTGGAGGCGCGCAGACCTTCCACTAGAAAAACATACTCAGCAAAATGGAAGAGATTTATTATCTGGAACAGCAAAAAGGGTCAAGACCCATCAGTGATGAGCATTCCACAGATCCTAGAATATTTGGCTGAAATGCTCCACAATGGCCTTTCATATTCCTCCATAAAAGTACATGCTTCAGCAATATCTGCCAAATATAATACTGATCTGCCTGTATTTTCTCACCCATTGCTAAGACAGTTTCTAAGAGGTATAAAGAACATCAACCCTCCAAGGAAACCACCAGTGCCTGCATGGGACCTCAACTTCATGCTGGAAAAATTAACTCTTCCTCCCTTTGAACCAGCAGCATCTTCAGAGTTGAAATTTCTGTCTTGGAAGACAGCTTTCCTTCTGGCAGTAACCTCAGCAAGAAGAGTCTCTGAGCTACAGGCCCTTATGGCAATACAACCATTTCTCATTTTTCATCAGGACAGAGTTTCTTTGAGAACCAATCCGTCATTCATGCCAAAGGTGGTATCCAGGGTGTCCCTGAGTCAAGCTATTCACCTGCCTACCTTCTTTCCCAATCCTCAAAATAAAGGAGAGAGACTTCTGCACACCTTGAACATACACAGACAGTTGCGCTACTACTTGGACAGAACAAAGTCTTTCAGAAAATCTGACCAGCTTTTTGTAGCTTGCGCTGCTGGATTGCAGGGAAAAGCAATTTCCAAACAGACCATTTCTAAATGGATTGGAAATTGCATTCGATTCTGCTACTCTTTTCATGGAAAAACCGTGCCAGCTGACATCAGGCCACATTCCACCAGAGCTACAGCCACCTCCACAGCCTTTTTAAGAGGAGTGGCAACAAAGGACATTTTAGAAGCTGCTACATGGAGCTCCGTGCATACATTTTCCAAACATTGCAACCTGCCTTTATATTCCAGATCAAGAGCAGGGTTTGCTTCTGCAGTCCTGCAGGGCATTTTAGCTACACCATCTTTGTCTTAGTGCCTCCCTACCACGCCCAGGTTGGCTATGGTATTCAACCCATATGTCAGGACTGCAGTTGCATCCTTGAAGGACTTAGTACAGTTTTGTACCTACCATAAATGTAGATGTCCGATAGGTATGCAACTGCAGTCAGGTTTTCCCTCCCACCTACCCCACTGAGGTATTCTTTTGGGTTTTCTACCCCTCATATTAGCTACCTGGGGTAATCTTTTATGGTGTATTTGTTTTTATGTTATTGTACTTGTCTGGAATTTTTTCTCTATTTTCAAAATTTAGCCTTCCTTAGAGGGCACCTGGCATCTGGGGCAAGAAACACTGAAGAAGATGGCGTCGGCTGACGCTTTTATACCCCAGGCGCTCTGACGTTGGGGAAGGGGCGACATCAGCCGACGCTGGACCCAGACTTTGGAATCCGGCCGACTGAAGGGCTGCCTGAGGCAGGACAACCCATATGTCAGGACTGCAGTTGCATACCTATCGGGCATCTACATTTATGGTAGGTACAAAACTGTACTTTTTTTTTGTTCTGCTTCAGCTTCTTATCTTGCTTGTCATATCAATGCTGATCTCCACAAATTTTGGATTTGTCTTTGTGCTAAGAAGTTTTGGGGAGTTAATTGAATGTAGAAAGGAGGTGCACAAATTGACGAAATAAATAAGGTGGCGGAACAGTAGAGGAGTAAAGTATATATGAATGTGCATATATATACATTATATATATATATATATATAGATATATATATATGTATATATATATATATGTGTGTGTGTGTGTGTATATATATGTGTATAATATATATATATATATGTGTGTGTGTATATATATATATATATATATATATATATATATATATATATATATTGGTTTAAAAGAGCTGTTCATTTTTAGTTTTTGTGTAGAAGATTGTTATGTAAATGGAATAACTGGATGTACAAATATTACTGTAAAAGTGCATATAGTAGACAGATGAAAATAGACAGTTGTAAAGGAATGTAATTTTTTATTTGAAGTGGTATGTTAAATGTGATGAAACACAAAAAGAAAAATCTAGCAAAGCTAGACTTCTATGTGATCTCTTAAACATCTTGCATCAGAGGCCTCATGGGATATATGCAAAACACCCTTTAAGGATATCAGGTGTTTCAGCTAAATGGCAATTCTGAATGTCCATGATTTTTTCTTTTACTTTAATTTTTAACTTTGTGGACAATTTAGGCCATTAAAGCCAAACCCCTCGTCCACAGCTAGAGGGGTTTGGCTTTAATGGCCAAATTGTCTATAAATAGACTTAAAAATTAAAATGAAAGAAAAAGTCATGGGCATTCAGAATTGCCATTTAGCTGAAACACCTGATATCCTTAAAGGGTGATTTGCATATTTCCCATGAGGCCTCTGATGCAAGACGTTAAGGTATCTCACAGAAGTCTAGCTTTGCTAGATTTTTCTTTTTGTGTTTTTTAACAAGTTGGTTATCTGTGTCATCTTTTTACTCTGTTTTAGTTAAATGTGATGAAAAGATGTATGTACACTGCATGGGGAATGCACAATTTAAAACAATTTAAAAGGAGGGAATATCGCAGTATGTAAACGAAAATAGTTTGACAAGAAAAATAAAACTTTGGGATTTTATGAGCAATATAGTTTTTAAGCACAACTTAATCTTGAAAGAGTTTACTTGGCAACAAGACATTTAGGGCTTTTGGAGTTGTAGAACTGACCCAAGGTTACTGTGCTCTTACTAAATGTAGCAGCCCCTTGCACTTCTATCACTTTGTTTTATCAGAAGAGTCAAACACAGTAATTTTCTGACTTAGTGACTCATATAAGTGTCAACTGAACCCATAGTAATATCGCTGGATTATCTTAATTTAGGGCATTATTTTTTTTCTTTGAATAGAGAAGTCTCAAATTCAACACTTCTGCCCCGATGTTACTTCTGCCCCGATGTTTGTGGTAAGGCAGCTTTAAAAATGAATACTTCAGTTTCAGGGATGCAGACACATTCCCATCCTTCCATCTACTGCAGAAGCTATAGATGGTCCAGCCAGAGTCAGTGTGTTATATTTGACTACATCTATTTTGCTCATGGTAGCTCATGGTCATGGTTTCTGTTGTTGCTTCAGCTGCCAGTGTTCCCCTGTACTGTTTCCAGATCTCCCAGTGTAGTGACCAGGATCTTTCTCATACCTTACATGTTTTCTTTAACTGACAGCAAATTGGAGAGTAATCTTACATAAGAAATATGGGAATTACGTTGAGAGGTCATGAAGCCCTTGAAAAAGAACTTGTGCTCCACTAAATAGTAACAGTATTTTGTTTGTGCACCCAATTTGTTTAACAGTGTTTTGATGTGTAGCCCAGATATTAATTAACTGCACTGTTTGTAGTAGGTTCTATACAATTCAGACTTTCTACCAACATGTAGGATTAGTTTGGCAAACATTTCAGTCCAGTGTTCATTAGAGACCACCATGGTTATATGAACATGTATATGTTCAGTGCTGGTTGCAGTTTAGACAGATGTAACTTTGGGACCCATCTTTGTTTGGGTTTTTTAAATTCAGATGTGAAGTTGTTCGGTCTCGTTGTTTGTTCTTACAAGTGGGTTCGGAGCCGATCCATCGGCTCTGAGTCGGACGCTTTCCAAGCTCTCGATCACTGAGAAGCTCGAGACACAGTCCCTATCCCATGATGCTCTACTGCCAAACTCCAGATCTAGTTTGCCGCTGCAATGGATCTCACGCTCTTCGCAAGAAGCTCGGGCCAGTACCCTTTTTTTCTTGTCTTTTGACAGAAAATTTTTGTATAACTGTGATAGTTTGGTATATATATAAGTGTAGTTGTCTAAATATTACTTGTTTGTGTTTTTTTTTTAGGTACTTAGTGTGTTTTCTTAGGAGCGGCTGCTCCTAGGCCTTCGGCTGTTTCTTTAGTTGAGTTTTTGACAGAGCTGTGTCAGTAATTCTATCTGTCGTTTCTTTTTGGTGAAATAGTGAGTGTTCAGGGATCTTAACTTTTTTTGTGATTCTTAGTATTCTTAATAGCTGCAAAGTAGAGCTAGTGAGTGTTCAGGGATCTGAACGTTTTGTGTGATTGCTAGTGTCCTAATATTTATAGAGTTCAGGGATCTGAACCTTAGCAATTGTGCTGTTTTCTCATTTTTTGAGACATGTCAGAAAAACAGAGATCAGGGTTCAAGCTGTGTGGCTGCAGACAGAAGAAGTCCATCACCGACCACCACACTCATGTGTTTATTGTTTAGGGCCTCTACACTTGCAAAGAGGACTGTTCCATCTGCCACTCTTTTAGTGGCTGAGTTATGCTTGAAAGGCGTAGAAAGCTTATCGATAGAGGCCTCTTAAAATCAGACTTCCTAGAGGTTTTAGACAAGTCTGAATAGACCTCCAAATCTTCGAAGGGGTCGAAGTCTTCCAAGGTGTCATCGGAGCCCAAGTCATCGGCTCCGAGCACCTTGGGGAAGATTCGGTCTCTGGCTCCTCATCCCTCGGAGCCGAGCACCGAACCTTTGCCTCGGAGCCAAGTCCCAAGTTTGGATCCGGTACCGGAGGTTTTAAAATCTCCGATCCTTCGGTCAGTGGAGTCTTCGGCTCCTTCGACCTGTTCTTCCAGGACCCCCTCGGATGTCGATGTGGACTGTGCGGTGCAGAGACTCTTGGAGAACCTGGCCTAGGCCAAATTGCTTTCGGCTTCATCTCATCTGGCATCGAAGCCCGACACCCCCCCCCCTACATGGTTTCTGCTCCTCCTCCGAGACCAATCGAGCCTTCGAAGCTGGAAGGTGAGGACCTAATAGTTGTGGAACCCTCGGAGCCGAGGCCTATTCCGGTGCCTTCAGCGCCGTCGACCTTGAAATTTTCGGTTCAGAGCCAACACTCTCGCTGGGTCTGGGGGGGGAGAGGTGAACCAAGGCTTTGGTTCCGACTCTTCCTCTCGGGGCGTCGGCACAGTTGAGCTCGGCTCAGTCCTCTGGTTCGGAGCCCGCAGTCTTGGCCCCGAGGAGACTGCCATCTTCTTTGGAACCCGTGGACTCCTTAGACCGAGACAGCGGTGTCTTCGACGCCATGAAGAAGGTCATGTCTGCTAAGACTTTTACCTCTTCCTCCCCTAAAGGTCCCCGTTCTGTCTCTACATCACAGGTTCATACCAAGCGTCGAGACCCAGAGCCTCAGGTAACCCCATTGGGCGACCCCTGCTCTACGGAGACTTCACCAGACGCCCCCACTGATGAAGTCCCTAGGAAGAGACTGTGCAAGAGGAGGCACTTGAATTCCCCTCAGGAATCCTTGACATCAGATACTGACTTGGAGGAATTAGAAAGGTCCCCCTCAGAGGATGTCTCATTTGCAGACATCCTAGAAATACTTAAGTAGAGGGGTGACTGGCAGTCCCTTACCCCTACTGAGGATCAGTCGGTGCTCCTGAAGGCATTTGGGTCTCAACCTTCCACCTCCTGGGTTACTCCGACTTTTGACGAATTAATGGACTTGATTGCTCGAAAGTCGTGGGAGTCTCCTAATTCCATGGAACCGGTCCCTCAGAGGCCCAACAAATTTATCACCTCCCCTCAGGATAAGTCCTTTCTTATAAAGTCCCCGTTGATGCCATGGGTGGTAGCGGCGGCCACCAAGAAAGAGATGTCAGAGACCTCTTCTTCTGTCCATCCTCCTAATAGAGATTCCAGGACAATGGACAGATATGGGAAATGCATCTTTAGTTCTGCGACATTTGCAGTGAGATCACTTAACTATTTATTTAACCCACTTTACCCGTCTTCAATGAGATCTCCTCAAAGAGCTTGGAGATGCTCTACAGGGCAACACAGATGATGCTGTCTCCGAGAAAGTGACGGCACAGCTTAACACCCTTAATTCCATTGTAAACTCATCCATGCGGCTCATTTCTTATTCAGCCGAGGGATCGAGCCGAGCAGCAAGTTCAGAGTTAGCTCTGCAGAGACCATCCTGGATGCGCTTATGCTCCTTTGCGGAAGCCTTCAAGTCTTCCTTTGTTAATACCCCATTTGATGACTCTTCCTTGTTTGGGCCTAATTCAAGGAGACACTCACTAGGTGTGAGCAGGAAGGAAAGACTCTATCTGCCGTGGGAGTCTGTTTTTCCACCCCCACTAGACCATACCCCAAAGGGCAGAAGGGTGGAAAAATGTGGTTCCGGAAGTCCCAAGGAGCTTTCCAGAACACACGTGGTGAACCCCCCTCCAGGGGCAGAGTAGGGGGGTATAATGGTAGACGCCGCCCAGGTGGCAGAGGGGGTCCGCAGAACCAGGGTGACAGGGAGCAGTTCCTTGGCAAGCCCTATCAGCGCTCCTGAGAAGAGGCCCAACCGTCCTGCTCTGGAGACAGTCGAGGGTCGCTTAGCTTTATACCCAGACGCCTGGCTAGGAATTACATCAGATTCCTGGGTAAAAAGCATAATTACCAGAGGTTACATCATTCCCTTTTCAGAATCCCCTTCCATTCGTGCAAGAATCCCGGACGTTCCACCCAGTCTGCGGGATCTAGCAGCCATAGAAATTCAAAGGCTGCTGGAAAAGAGTCATCCAGCTAGTCCCGGCGGACCAGATAGGATCCGGAACTTACTCCAGGTTCTTTTTAGTTCCAAAGAAAACAGGGGACTGGAGGCCCATCTTAGACCTCGGCAAACTAAATACCTTTGTCAAAAAGGAAAAGTTCCTGATAGTCACGCTTCAATCGATACTTCCGTTTCTCGAAACGGGCGATTGGATGTGCTCGATAGATCTCAAGGATGCATACTACCACATGAAAATAGCCAGGCCATCCAGAAATCACTTGTGTTTCTGGCTGGGGGCCATTCACTACCAATTCCGAGCTCTGCCCTTTGGTCTCACCACAGCCCCCAGAGTGTTCACCAAATGCATGGCAGTGGTCACGGCTCACCTGAGACGTTTAGGATTCTGGATGTTTCCATATCTTGACGACTGGCTCCTCACCGCCACCACCAGGCATCAACTGATTCACGCCAGGGATTACATTATCAGCCTGTGCTCCCAGTTGTGCATAACCTTACATTTCGAAAAATCAGCTTTATCGCCGTTGCAGCATATTTCCTTTATAGGAGCAGGTCTAGACACCACCACCGCCCTGGTCAGATTACCTCAAGGACGAGTAATCTCCTTACGAAACCAAGTATCCCTTTTGTTGATGGAAAAGAAAGTCCCTGCATTCCAAGTTCTGAAGCTGTTAGGCACCATGGCAGCGACTCTCATAGCGGTTCCTCTAGGGCATATGTACATGAGGATACTCCAATGGTTACTCTTCACACAGTGGTCTTATCAACAACTTCCAATGTCACACAAGATTCTGCTGACAAATACTTGCAAAAAGGACCTCCTTTGGTGGTTGAACAGCCACCAAGTTACTGTAGGTCGCCCGTTTGTACTCCCCTCTCCCACAGCCACAGTGACCACGGATGCTTCCGTAATAGGGGGGGGGGCTGTGTCAGGGAAGAACTGTCCAAGGTACTTGGTCAGAGATGGAATCCAATTTGCACATCAGTGTCTTGGAGTTGAGAGTGGTGTTCCTAGCGTTGCAACACTTTCACGACTCTCTACCTCTAGAGACAATTGCAATACAGTCAGACAACATGTCGGTAGTCTGGTACATCAACAAGCAAGGGGGAACCAGATATTAGCCCTTATTCCGAGAGGCCCTGAGAATTTGGCAGTGGGCTGTATCCACCGGGCGCTTCCTGATAGCAACGCACATCCCGGGGTCATCCAACGTGATAGTGGACAAATTGAGCAGAGCCATTCTGTTGCCTCACGAGTGGTCCTTCAAAGAACGAGTGGCGGAAAGGATATTCCGCAAATGAGGCCAGCCTTGTTGTGACCTTTTTGCATCCCCGATGAATGCCAAATGCAGAAGCTACTTTGCCCTGTACCCTCCACCAGGGGACATCCCAAGGGACACACTTGTACACGATTGGCCCTCGGGTCTCCTATATGCCTTTCTTCCATCCCCGCTGATCCCCAAATTTTTACAGAAAGCCAAAAGCCTGGGAAGAACTGTTATTCTGATAGCCCCGTTTTGGCCTCGACAGATATGGATGTTCATCGTGTTTCAGTGTTGCAGTCATTACACTTGGGTTATCCTGCTGGCAGGCTACCTGCAGTCGGCCTGAATTCCAAAGTCCTGGTCCGGCGTCGGTAGCTGTCGCCTCTTCCCTGACGGCAGTGCGCCAGGGGTATAAAAGATGCAGCCGACGCCGTTTTCTTCAGTCTTTTCTTGCCGTGCGGTGCCCGAAGCAAAAGCAGTTCGCAAGTGCCGGTCGGCCGACTCCTGAGATTTTCGAAATTGAATTTCAAATCCGAAGTCTTCTATAAAGCTAAGTACCCCACTGGGGAAACTTTTTTCTTGCTCAAGTCCTATGTCAGAAAAAGTTAACAATTGTATTTCTTGTGGAAAGCAAATACCTCATAAGGATTTTCATTCTTACTGTATTCCTTGCCTAGGCCCTGACCACGACGTTGCTAGTTGTCAGTTTTGTGCTAGATTTAACCAACGCATTAAGCGTCGGTACGATTTCGCTTTTCATTACTTTGGCTGAAGGTTTAACTATATAATGCCGTCGGAACAACCAACGACCGGAATTCATAAAAAGCGCAAGGAAAAAGAAAAGGACAGGCATCCGAGGTCCAGAACTGACGACGAAGCCTCTTCTAGGCCAGTCACCAGTTCTCAGTGAGGCGCTTTCACAGCCCCTGACACCCACTACCTCAGAGCCACAAGCCGCCGCCGACTCCCACGTGGAGACAACTAGGCCTCTGGATACTCAAGGTACTGGGCCTTCGGAAACTAATCCCTCAGATGGGTCCGGAGCCGCTGAGCAGGCATCGGCTTCTGAGGGTGTTTTCAGACCTACACAGCTTTATATCAAGCCAACTTCAGCATCCAAGGCAAAGACTAAAACAGTTTTAAAGACAAGGAAACAAGTACAGCATTCTCCAGGACAGACTTCCATGCCTAAGAAACAGATGCTCAAAATGGCCGAAGACCTAATTACTTTGATCAGGGGTTCCCATCCCCCTCCTGGTAAGAGGCCTAGGCAAGATACTGAATATGATTCCTCTGATCAGGTTTCCATTTCCTCTGACTCCTCTTCAGAACAGCGATACTCTCTTCCTCCCTATGAGGATTCTTATGCTGAAGAATCTATTCCTTCAGCTTCTCCTCCTGAGGATTAATCATTTGGGGAAACCCTGCATACCATGAGAGCGCATTTCCACTGGGAGAGCAAAGATTATTCAGACTCTAAGAAAAGGGTCAGAGACTTTCTTCTACTACCTCAGCACAGACCTCTTGCTATTCCACCTGTTCTAGACATTGTAGATGATGTATTTTCAGAGTCCGGCCTGTCTCCCGGCTCTCTACCTCCTGCACCTGTTAAGCCAGACAGATACTACAGGGTTCCAGATTCTCATAAATTCCTATATAAAAACCCTGCTGCTGACCGGAAACTATTTCTCAGGGTCCCAAAGGGGTCAAGGCTGCTACTGCGAAAAACCCAATCCCCTCCGATAGAGATTCTAGGGCACTGGACAGATGGGGGAAAAAAGTTTACACTTCTGCTACCTTGGCTGTAAGGGCTTTAAATTGTCTGTTTCATATGCTTAAATATCAGCAGTACTTAATGTCTGTGTTAAAACAGAAAATGTTGACAATTTCTGAATGTTCTGATAACAAGGAATTGCAGGATTTATTGCATGCAGCTGAACAAGTGGGAAAACATACTTTGCAATGTGGTTATGATTCTCTGGAGGCCTCTTGCAGGGCCGCTGTAACAGGTTCTGTTATTAGAAGGCATGCCTGGTTAAAGGAACAGACTCTGCCTGATCATGTTAAAGCAAAATTATTGGATGCTCCATTACAGCATGATTCTTTGTTTGGTGTTAAGGCAGAAGAGGTGTTAAAGAAAATGGAGGATAAAGCTAAATCTATGCAGACAGTGAAGGATTTCTTACAGGTACAGCCACCCAGATTTAGCAGAAACTGGCCTAAGAATTGGTCCTTTCCCGTGTCAGACAGTCCACAAAGAGGCAGATACAGACGTCCTAGAGGCAGACAACAGCCCCAGGGTTCATACAGGCCCAAACAATGGGGTACTTCTACCTCCAAAAGCGTAGAAGACAAATCACAGCCATATAGGAAACAGTCCCAATGACTTCCCTCTGCCAATGCCAAGCATTTATTTTTTGGCAGCACCTTTAGGGGGAAAGCTAGCACTTTTTTCACAAAATTGGCACACGATCACCCAGGACAAATGGGTCCTAAATATAGTCTCTCAGGGCTACAGGTTCCACTTTCACACCCTTCCAAAGGCAAAAGGTATGCCAGACCTGCCACAAAATCAATGGGCAGAGGCACAAAAACAAGTTTCATCTCTCATGGATATGAAGGCTATTCAGCCAGTGCCACAATAAGAGCAAGGACAAGGATTTTACTCAAGACTTTTCTTAGTACCAAGATAGGACAAAGCATGGAGACCAATTCTGGACCTGTCTATTCTAAACACTTTTCTGGACGTTCCGAAATTCAAAATGTTGACTCTGCAACAGCTACTGCCCATGCTGGGCAAGAAGGCTTGACTTGTAACTTTGGACCTCAAAGAGGCATACCTGCATGTCCCAATCAGACAATCTTGCAGAAGATACCTCAGATTCTTAGCTGGCTACATGCACTACCAATTCTCTGCACTGCCCTTTGGCTTATCTACTGCACCCAGGGTCTTCACAAAATGCCTGGCACTAGTAATTGCATTTTGCAGAGAAAGAGGAATTCAAATATATCCTTACTTGGACGACTGCCTTATTCAAGCAGAGACCAAAGAGATTCTACTAAAGCATCTGGCGTTTGTAAAAAGATTACTAATTTGCCTAGGGTACACAGTAAACGAAAATAAATCAAAACTAGTATCCTCTCAAGAGATAATATTCCTGCGTGCAAGCTTAAATACAGCTGCCCAGATGGCTTATCTCACGCCAAACAAACAAAGGCAACTGACTTCTTACTTCGAAAGTATGGCAACAAAGACCCAGTTATCTGCAAGAAAAATTCTGCAGGTTCTGGGCTACATGGCCTCCTGCATTCTAATTCCATATGCAAGACTGCATATGAGGAAACTACAATGGTATCTAAAAATGTTTGGACTCAACATTGCCACAGCCTGGAAACATTAATTTCACTCATTCCCTGCCTGCAACAGGAGTTTCGATGGTGGGCACAGGCCAGTAACTACAAGGGACAGCCATTCACTTTACCCACAGCCAGGCAAACACTAACAACAGATTATGCCTGGGGGGCCCACGTGGCAGGAAAATGTATTCAGGGCACATGGCCCCCAAGCCAAAGGCATCTTCACATCAATCAAAAAGAGATGCTAGCTATACAAAATGCCCTGACGGCCTTCAAGGACCTACTTCATCCAGGACAGCTGCTGATAGATGGGCAACACCACAGTTATGTGGTACATAAACAAGTAGGGGGGCACACATTCCTACCCCGTCTGCAGACAAGCCATGATTTTGTGGAACACAGCATTGACCTACCAAGTACACCTGCAAGCACAATTCCTGCCAGGAAAAACAAATGCTCTGGCAGACGAACTAAACAGAAACTTCATGGGTCCTCACGAGTGGAAACTAGATCCACAAATCTTCAGCATGATAACAAGGAAATGGGGATGCCCAGACATAGATCTTTTTGCCTCCCCTCACAGCTGCCAACTTCAGAGAGTCTGCACAAGGACTTATCACAAACAAGCATGGAACGTGGATGCCTTGTCATTCAGCTGGAACACCCTTACAGTATATGCCTTTCCTCCACTGCCTCTCCTCCCCAAGGTACTCCTAAAGGTCAGACAAGTGAAGCCACAAATGATACTAATTGCCCCATATTGGCCACGCCAACACTGGTACGCAATCCTAAGGAGCATGTCCCAAGGCCCAGCCTGGACATTGCCTCAAATTCCTCATTTACTGACCCATCAAAACAATCAGATTCTGCACAGCCAACTCTGAACCCTAAATCTAGCTGCATGGCGGATAGTGTAACCATTCAGAATACACCTCTCTCTAAAGTGGTTATGGATGTGATTTTGGGGGCCAGGAGGCCCAGCACCAGGAAATCTTATGCAGAAAAATGGAAGAGATTCTGTGCTTGGAACCAGGCACAAGGAATTGACACTCTTATTCCAAATATTCCTCAGATTTTACAATATCTAACTGAGATGCTGGACAAAGGCCTATCCTTCTCATCAATTAAGATCCATGCCTCTGCCATTTCAGCTCATTACAATACATACCCACCTATTTTTTCACATCCATTGCTTAGGCAGTTCCTCAGGGGGGCCAAAAACATAAGACTTCCAAGGAGAGCACCAATACCTGCATGGGACCTCAATTTTGTCTTGGAGAAGCTCACACAGCCTCCTTTCAAGCCAGCCAATACAGCTGGGATAAAATTCCTATCGTGGAAAACTGCTCTGCTCCTAGCAATAACTTCAGCAAGAAGAGTCTCAAGAGTTACAGGCATTATTGGCTGTGGAACCTTTTATTATCTTCCATCCGGACAGGGTTTCTCTAAGGACAAACCCAACATTTATGCCTAAGGTAGTGTCCAGTGTGGCTCTTAACCAAACCATTAATTTGCCTACTTTTTTCCCAAACCCACAGAATAAAGGGGAGAGACGTCTGCATTCTTTGGACATACACAGACAGCTACGTTTCTTGTTGTTGTGTCTTTTGGCTTATTCTGGTTAGGGGTCGCCACAGCGGAACTCCGGTCCGCTAATGTTTGGTAGTGGATTTTTGCGTGCCGAGTTACCAGCCCTAACGCACAACCTTCAACGAAGGCACGCCCATTCATGCATGCCTCCACCCAGAAGATGCTCTAGCTGAGAATCGAACATGACAACGTCTTGCTGTGAGTCGACAACGCTACCGCAGCGCTTCTGCTTGGACAAAACTAAAGCTTTCAGAAAGACTGAGCAACTTTTAGCAGCATATGCTGCAGGATCACAAGGAAAGGCTATCTCAAAGCAGACTATTTCAAAATGGATAGGACACTCGTTCATTTCTGCTATTCACAACATGGCAAGTCAGTGCCTAAGGGCATTAGACCACATTCTACCAGGGCAGCAGCCTTCCTCAGAGGAGTACCAACCGAGGATATTTTGGAGGCTGCAACTTGGACTTCAGTGCACACTTTAGCACTACCACTTATCTCTTTACTCTAAATCCAGAGCAGGCTTTGCCACTGCTGTTCTGCAGGGCCTTATAGCCACTCCTAATTCTATTTAGACCCAGCCGCCCAACCTCAGTTTGGGATTCAACCAAAGTGTAATGACTGCAACAGTGAAACACGATGAACATAGTACAGTTGTGTACCTACCATAAATGTAGATGTTCGAGTGTATTCACTGTTGCAGTCCAAGTTACCCACCCACCATCACCCTTTCTTTGCTGGGACTTATCTGTACTTCTCTATCCTATACAACCTATGTGGTGTATTTGCTTGTAGATGAAGGTATTGTTTATTTTAGTGCATGCTTTTATAAGCATTTTTTTTTTAGCCTACCCTTACCTGACATCTGGGGCAAGAAAAACTGAAGAAAATTGCTTCAGCTGCATCTTTTATACCCCTGGTGCACTGACGTCAGGGAAGAGGCGACAGCAACAGACGCCGGACCAGGTCTTTGGAATTCAGGCCAACTGCGGGTAGCCTGCCAGCAGGATAACCCAAGTGTAATGACTGCAACAGTGAATACACTCGAACATCTACATTTATGGTAGGTACACAACTGTACTTTCCCCTTCCTTCAACAATACCAAGTGGAAGAACCTTGGGTTCTGGACCCAGTACCAGACCTTCTGACTCATTCGTCGGGAGTTTTTCACCCCTCTCTTGTATCCTTCAAACTGACAGCTTGGCTGCTCCACTTCCCAACCTAGCCAGGTCTCATGATTTGTCTCCCGCGGTTCAGCATATTCTGGTTTCCTCTCATAAAGTCTCCACCATGAAACTATATAACAGCAAATGGAAACGATTTGGTCATTGGGCTTCTCAACATGGTATTGACCCCTTTATCGCCCCTGTTCATAGCATTCTGGAATTTTTTACTTCAGTTTTCCACGGTGGTGCGGCAGCCGCTACTATAAGGGTTCAATTGGCTGCCATATCTAACTTCCACGTGGGATGCGGAGGTTCTAACATTATGTCCCACAGATTATGTAAAGCCTTTTGGAAAGGGACTCCTCACCTTCGACCCCCTATCAGACATCCGATTACTCCCTGGCATCTAAATTTGGTTCTGTCTCAACTCATGCTTCCCCCTTTTGAGCCCGCATCTTGTCCTTTGAAGTTCCTTTCTTGGAAGACAGTTTTCTTAGTGGCCATTACTTCGGCGCGTAGAGTTTCTGAACTTCAAGCACTCTCTATTAGGCCCCCATATTTGGTCTTCCACCATGACAGGGTGTCTCTAAGAACAAATCCATCCTTCCTACCGAAGGTCTGTTCCAAAGCGAACTTGAACCAGTCCATTGAATTTCCCACTTTTTTTCAGGCATCATGCCAGTAAATTGGAATACATGTTGCATAAACTTGATGTTCACAGACAATTGAGATTTTATTTGGATAGAACAAACGAATTCAGAAAATCAGATCAACTATTTGTTTCCCATGCAGACAATAAGAAGGTCCTTTCGGTATCCAAAGTTACGTTGTCCAAATGGCTTTCTGATTGTATAAAGTTTGCATATTCTTCTTCACATCAATCTTTAGAACGTGAAGTGAAAGCTCATTCTACTAGAGCTGTTTCTACATCCTTAGCTCATGCAACTCGTTTACCTTTGAAAACCATTTGTGCACCTGCTACTTGGTCCAAACCTCTTACGTTTATTACTCATAATAAAGTGGACAGGGCCTCTAGTGACAGGGCTTCTTTTGGTTCCACCGTTCTCAGGAATGTACTCCCGTGAGCCACCCAGGATTAAGGTGCTTGGGACGCTACCCACGTGTAAGAACAAATGGCGAGATTGAACAACTTCACATAAAGAAATTATGTTCTTACAATTACGTTCCATATGAGTTGTTCATCTCGCCTTTGTTCTTACCCTCCCACCCACCTTCCCCCTCCATGTTCTGGAAGAACGGGTATGGTTGGTGGTCTGATTGATCTTACTAGTATCCTCTTGTCAGCCAGGTTATCTTTTAACTAATTGTAAGTAGTTACTTTGTTATATTGGGTTGCTTGGTTGTGTTTCTTGCTGGTTTCAGCAAACTAGATCTGGGGTTTGGCAGCAGAGCATCATAGGATAGGGTCTGTGTCTCAAGCTTCTAAGAGATCTAAAGCTTGGTAAGCAGCCGACTCGGAACTGAGGGATTGGCTCTGAACCCACATGTAAGAACAAAGGCGAGATGAACAACTCACATGGAACGTTATGGTAAGAACATAACTTCTTTTTTCAGCACTTTTTCCCAGAAGCTTCTGTAGTTAGGGTGTACATTCCATATCCCAATGCATGTAACAGAGTTGGATATTGCACTGTCTAGCTCCTGAGGCCATCTGTTTTTGTGCCACTCAGAGTTTGATCTTGATTCTGACTTACTTAGTGCAGATGTTCCCATTTTTGTTAAAGTAGTGCAGTGCAGCTTTGCAAGGCTTGTGTCGCTTCTAGACCGTGAGTCAGAATGTACATTGGCATTGTCTGTTGCCTGGGGATTACTATGAATGCTATAAATTTAGTTCTAGTCCTTAGCTGGAGTACTGGAAGAATGCCAGAGAAACAGAGGTCAGGTGTGGGACAAATCATTGTGGTGGAAATAAGATTTCAAAAATCTCGGTCTTGTCCTTGGTGTGTTGAGGATATGTCCTCTACTGAAATAGTTTTGTGCTTGTGTCTTTCTTTTGCTTTCAGATAATGAGTGATTTGGAGAGGAAGTGTACTCATGGCTTGCTTCATTGGAGGATGCATCCTGGGGTATAGTTGCAGCCTTTCCCTGTCAGAGTAACTGGAACACATCTGTGACCAGCCTTATCCTAGGGAGCAGCCCATTGAGTCACCTGGCAGTATTCAGTGGTATTACTCAGAACAGAGGACCTATCTTCCCAGGGCTTGCACAACCCACCACCTGCCCAGGAGCTTCAATAGCAAAGATAGAGAGGGTCAACCAGTTTTTTCTACACCAGGACCTAGTGGCTTAAATTTACAACTTCAGACAGGTGTTTGAAATCCATGAGACCTGTCAAGATGATTGCCAAATAATACCACTAGGGAACATGGCCTGATGCCAACACCAAGCCCAGGGCAGACCTCTCAACTTCTCATACTACTTTGTGTCCTGAAGCATTCTCTCTCTTATTTATGCAATTTATTTATTTATTGCTTTTGTTGATTGTGAAAGTCCTTTTCGGAGCAGGAGAAAAGCTCAACAAGATACAGAGAGAAAGTAATGTAACATACTTACATAAGTGCATAGTGTGATGACTCATTTGAATAATGAGAAAAAGCAATGACTGAGCACACAATAGTGAGAAAAAAACATGATACTTATGGTAGTCTGCTTGCAAACATAATCATGATATAGGCAACACAATGATAGGAAAAATCTTTCAAAAATGGAAAGAAAGAAGTGCTTGGACAAGCAGAATTTAAACCCATAATATTTTAAAATAGTAGGACAGTGGTAAAATGAGTTTTCATAGTAATGTAAACTTCAAGAGAGTATGGTACAGTGTATGTAGCCAAGTAAATGTAATATATTGGCCATCTGGTCATTTTAGAGTAGGATGGATTAGAGCAGTTAAGGATAGTTTAGGGGATTAGCCAAGTGTGGCGCATAAGCAAAGCCATAATGCCTTTAGGTGTTACTTCAATGGAATTTCAATTTGTTAGTTTATCTGAATAGGTTCATAGGTTCATACTAGGCTATCTGCTCTAGGGCATTTATAAGCCTAGCCAGAGTGTGTTTGGCTTTCGCCACCCATTTTAAATTAATTTTGCTATGCCCTTTTTTGAGGTTAGTATACTGTGCCTCTGTCTAACAGTGACACAGAAGTGATACCCGGGGTAAACCTACGATCTCCCATCCACTCATCAAGATTCCTCTTGAAGAGAGTCAATGAGAGACTCTGCCTAACCTGGACTGGGATTTTATTCCAGAGTGAAGGGAGCCTCTGGGTTATGAATCTGTCCCTCCAGCATGTCCTATTTATTTCAGTGCTGAGGATCAAGTCTCTTGAGCGCGTAGCTCGATGGGATTTGGATTTTCTGAGGTGCAGCATTGCCATTAATTCCGGGTTGGACATGGCTTTATATGTCAGGCACAGATCGCCTCTGAGCAGGCGGTATGCCACTGAGTAGAGCTGGAGTTTCTTTAACCGGGCAGCATATGGCATCTGTTTGAGCCCTATAATCTTCTTGGTGAGGTACTTTTGGGGTCTTTCCAGTTGCTGCAGGTGTCTGGTAAGGTACATCCCAAAAGGGTATTGTACTCAATTATGGGCCTGATGAGGGATGAGTAAAGAGGCACGATGACCTCCCCTGATCTAGATGTGAATCCTTTCATGATTAGGTGGGCTATATGAAATGTTTTTCTAACCACTTTGGCCACGTGGTTGTCAAATGAGAGATTGCTATCAACTTGGGTTCCCAGGTCCTTAATTACTTCTTCTGTACTTAATGGATTACCAGCTATGTGGTAATTTGTGGGCACTTTGTTTTTGCTAAAGGGGATGACTATACACTTTTTGGCGTTTAGCTTGAGGCCATGGCTCTGGCACCAGTTGTCTGTTTCTATGAGGCCCTTTTGGAGGATGCTTGTGTCGGCTGGAGAGTCGATTATGGCGCCCACTTTGCAGTCATCTGCGAACTTAGTCACCCACAGTCCTTCCGTGTTGGCCTGTACCTCCGAGAAATATATACCGAACAAGAGAGGTCCCAGGACTGAGCCTTGTGGGACGCCACTTGTAACTGGTTTGGAGTCTGACATGGCTCCAGCAATTCTAACCATGTGGGTTCTGTCCTTGAGCCAGTTTGCAACCCATCTAGTGACATAGAGGTTGATATTTAAGCTGGTGAGCTTATCTATAATGCCCGAGTGGGGTATTGTATCGAAGGCTTTTGCGAGGTCCAGGTAGGCTGTGTGGACCACCTTCCCCTCGTCAATGGCCTTGGTGACTGTTTCAAAGAAATCAATCAGGTTTAAGAGGCAGGATCTGCCCTTAACAAAGCCGAACTGGGTAGGATCCAGTGTCTGTAGGTCCCCAATATCTTTATTTATGAGGTCCATGATGATCCTTTCCATAGCTTTGCAGACCAAGCTAGTCGGGCTTATGGGGTGATAGTTTCCAGGATCCGTTGAGGCACCACCTTTGTGGAGAGGGACCACTGTTGCTGTACGCCACTCTTTGGGTACATATCCTGTAGTAAGGCTGAGATTGAACAGTGGTTTTATGTTTGGGTTTAGCTCTTCTTGGAGTTCATGTAGGATGCAGCCCGGGACACCGTCTGGTCCCATTGATGCTGTGTTTTTTGCTTTGGAGAGGGCAGCTCTTACCTGGGCATCTGAGATGTCAGGGGGGCAGCACTCTGCCGGGATAAATATTTGCCCTTTTGGTGGGGGGGGGGGGGAGTTTGCGCTGAACCTATCAGCTAGAATGTTGGCAATGTCTGTGGGTTCGGTGTATTTTTTGTCATTTTGGACTAATTCTGAGCATATCTGGGAATTCCCACCCAGGTTCCTAACATAACTAAAGAAAGCCTTGTGATTATCCTTAGTGTCCTGTGCAATTTTTCTCTCGAAGCTGGCCTTAGACGATTTTATGAGTGCCTGTAGTTTTTTGCTAATACTGATCAGAGATCCCTTCCCTTTTTGGGATTTTGTCTATCATGTAGTAGCTTCCTCCTTCTATTGTATAGTTTGTTTATGGCTGGGGTCCACCAGACAGGATGTCTGCCTTTGGAGGATTGGGTCTTGGTTTTATTTGGGATTGAATGATCCATGCATTCCTGAAGGTGTTCATAGAATGCGTTTATAAAGGATTCTGCGGTCTGGGCCATATTTTCCACAGGCCCGAGGGCTTCGAAGGATTCCACCTCAGTTTTGAGGAGTGTGAAATTTGCTTTAGAGAAGTTTTTCACTGTGGTTTTCAGGGCAGGGGGTGGAGTCGGTATGTGAATATCCAGTGAGATTAGTTTATGGTCTGATCTTACCAGTGAGGGATACACTTCTGGTCTGGAGCATAGAGTCCCCATGTTGGTGATGATCAGGTCCAGTATGTTTTCCCCTCTTGTGGGAGTGGTAACAAGTTGTTCCATAGCCTTTGTGTTTATAAATTCTAGGAACCTTTGGGCAAGGGTGTTGGAGCTAGAGTAATACTCCCAGTCTATGTTTGGGTAGTTGAAGTCGCCCAATATAATGGTGTTTGGAGAGACCTTCATATTTTCCAGTGTTCTCAGGAAGGCCGAGTGGGGTTCCTGGGTTTGGGAGGGTGGTCTGTAGCAGGCTATAAACTGGAAGGCAGTTTTACCCACTGTTAGTTACACATGGATAGTCTCTGATGTTTCGTGCTGTGCCACCGACCTGGAGATGTGGGTATCTTTGACGAATATTGATACTCCCCCTTCTTTTGTGATACGGTCCAAGTTTTGGGGCCGAAAAGCATGGTATGAGGTATAACCTGGTAGTGCTGGGGTGCTCTCGGGAGCCTTCAACCAGGTTTCTGTTACTGCACAGATATCGATGTTCTCCATGCTAAGGAGAGTTTCGAGTGCGTGCATCTTGAGGTTTAGAGTTCTGGCATTGAGTAGCATTACTCTTAGTTTCTTATCCCTTGTGATGCCTATGGAGGTGGGTTTGTCTTTTGAGCCTTGCCTAAAAAAGGCACTATGGGGGTAGCAAGAGCCTTTGCCAATATCCGAAAGCCCAGGGGTGACAGGTGCAAGCCGTTCCTAGCGAAGCATCGTGGCTTGTCGAGCATGTCATCCCAGGCTGACAGGCATTGGATCCCCTTGAATGACACCAATACTTAAGCCAATTGTTGAAATTGATCATCTTGTCTTCATATTGTGGCATCATTCTTGGTGAGGGTAAGATGCTACTCAAGGTCAGGGTCATACCAACCTGGGCTACATGCTCAGAGAGCTCCTCTATGTCTCTTTTCATGTAGTCCTGGGAGGTACGTCTCAAGTCATTCACACCAGCATGGACAATGACTGAGTCATATTTGTACTTGCCTTGGAATGACCTGAGTGCTTGTGTTATGTGGCGGATCCTAGCGCCCGACAGGCAGCTCACTGTGACCTTCTCCTTGTTTTGCCTGATGAGCGGGACGTCAGTGTGCCTGATGATAGAGTCACCTATCACAAGTGTATCAGGTGTGTTGTTTAGCTTTAAGGGCTGTGACTGTTAGGCACACTGGCTTTGTGAGCTGTGTGTTGCACGTGTTTTGTTTTGGGGTAGCGGTTGCTTGGGTGTCTGCTTTGGAGGTCTCTGCTGCTTAGGCAGATTTTTATTTAGAGCCTCCGAGTATGTTTTTGTGTGTTTGTGTTTTGGTTTGCTGTCGTGGTAGGTCTATGTGAGACTGGAATTGTAGTGAGTGTGGTTTCCTTCTCCTCCTGACTGGTTTCGCCAGTACTGAGTTGAGAGAGCTTAGCCTCCAGTATGGCTATATGGTTGCATCTGTCACATGTGTTGGAATTTGTTGGGAGGAGGAGAGGGTTGTCTGTGTACATGAGGCAGTTGTAACATTGCCTCAAGATTCCCAGATTCACCAGCTGGACCGGAGAGGAGATTGACAACTGACCTTTGGACATGCTAGAATAGTATTGGGAATTCCTTTATAATTGAAAAAAAAGGGCCAGTGGGGAACGAGGTACTCAAGGGGAGTTTGTGAGGGTGTAGTGCTCTTAATATTTTAGTGCTGACTTATATAATTGCTTTAGTGAGCAAGTGCCAGGTAACTTAAATGCAATGTGTTACAGGTAACTTAAATGCAAAAACGACAAACAGTAACTTTCTTTCAAGTGAAACAAGGAAATAAGTACAGTAAGCAATGCAGATATCACTAGGTATCCACAGAAGCGCTGAAAAGCCGCTTTTAGGTGGAATTAGCGTTTCAGGGAAATAAGCAAACAAACAAGCAGCATACACATAAAGCTAGATTCAGCAGGCCTGGATCTAGTCTATGCTACAGCAAACAAGGTGTACAAAATTTCAGTAAGAAGCAGTTCAAATATGCAGGCACTATAAGCCTTTAACCAGAAATTCCCAGCTCAGAAGGGCAGAGTCCAGCCTCTCCTCCCACAAGAGTGCAGACCACGAACCCTTTTAATGTAAAATAACTGGCCTGAAGCCCAAGTGCTTAAACCAGAATTAATACACTTTTAGAATAACAGACACTGAGCCCTCAATCAGCAGTTCCCAACTTAGAAGGATGTAAACTACCTGTCCTGCCACCACAGTGCAGGCCACAAACCTTCCTAATGTAAAACAACTGGTCTGAAGCCCAAGTGCTTAATCCAAAAGACTTAGAATGATAGCTACACTTTAATCAAGTTACTACCAAGCAGTAATAAATACAATTGAATACTTTAAACAATGCCTGGATTAGTGCTCAGGTTATACAAACAAAGCTAGATTCAGCAGGCCTTGATCTAGTCTATGCTACAGCAAACAAGGTGTACCAATTTCCGTAAGAAGCAGTTTAGATATGCAGGCACTATAAGCCTTTAACCAGAAATTCCCAGTTAGAAGGGCAGAGTCCAGCCTCTCCTCCCACAAGAGTGCAGACCACGAACCCTTTTAATGTAAAATAACTGGCCTGAAGCACAAGTGCTTAAAACAGAATTAATACACTTTTAGAATAACAGACACTGAGCCCTCAATCAGCAGTTCCCAACTTAGAAGGATGTAAGCTACCTGTCCTGCCACCACAGTGCAGACCACAAACCTTCCTAATGTAAAAGAACTGGTCTGAAGCCCAAGTGCTTAAACTAAAAGGCTTAGAATGAGTTACACCAAGCAGTAGTAAATACAACGGAGTACTTTTAAGATGATGCAAAAGCAAAATAGAGTAGGAAGAAACACAAATACAGTAAAAGCAGATTTTTTTTTTTTTTTTTTTTTTTTTTGAGTGAGCAAATGAGATGGGCCCAGGAGTTACAGGACAAAAACAAGTGCAAATGCAGGCCTTCAAATCAGAAAGTTGAGAGATATGGAAGACCGCCCAAACGGCCAATAACTACAAATTCTGGGCCAGAACCACTCCTTATGTGGTAGACAGGTTACCTAGTGCTTACCACTCCCACTGATAAGCTAGAAGGCTTCCCTCCAACACAGAAAGGCTTGGGGCTCAGAAGCTTACAAATAGTCCTGGATACAGCAAATCTGTATCTGGAACACTAATTACAGGAAAGGTAGGAAACAGGCTTACAATTTTTTTTTTGTTTGTTTTTTCAGAAAAGTAGCAAAAACAGTAGTAAAAACAATTCACATGCAGTGCAAGCTGGCACACTTGAGTATGTAGCAATATTAGTCCACACACAGTTTGAAAAAATGTAATTAAATTAAAAAGGACTAAAAGCAAGTGCAGAAAGGGTTTATTAGGTAGAATGCGGTAAAGAGATGGGACTGGGGGAGTGTCCTAGATCAAATCTACAGTGGGGTGGGCACTGCAAAAGCCACCAAATTTAAACTACTACCAGAACAGGGGGGGAGGGTTCAACAGAGATGTGAGGAATCAGAGTGCAAATTATAAAACCCAAAAAATATATACTGATCTCTGTATATTTGCAGAACACTAAGACAACAGATATCTAAGCAACAATTTAGCTCTATAACACAGAATAATACAGAAAAATATACTTAGCTCTATATATTTGCAGATAGTTTTGTAAGGCTGTTCCACTTTAAATGCAGACTGCTGCTATTAACAGTTCAGATTAAGGGAACCTGAATGGGGAATGCAGTTCCAGACTTCAAAGACTTGAGAAAAATACAGCACATCACCTGCAGTATTGTTTGACTTAATTAGGTGCAGTAAGAATTTGTCAGTGTCAGTGCAACGAGTCTTGGATGGGGAGTAAGGCTGGATAATATGTTTTTTTTTAGTGTTTGCCATTTTTCAGATTGGAAAATAAGACTGAACAGTTTTTCATTGTGTAATTATTAGATAGGCATTTCTGACTAATCTGTTTTAATACTATGCAGTGCTGGGATTTATAAAGCATATCAGCTCAGAATTTAACTGTTTTGTTGTTGCATTTTTCTAACATAATTATTTAGGTAGCTTGCAGGTTGACTAATGCAAGAGCAGCATATGGAGGGTCAACAATAGAGTACAGAAAATAGTTTGCTTAGCCTTGTCTATCAGTTAAGGTTTGGCTCATTATATGCGCCACATTTTTGTGTGCATTTTACTGATAGTTTGCTTTATGTGGTAGTTACATTTAATGGCATCATCTATGATGACACATAAGAGCTTGGTATGAGTTACATGTTCAGTTTTGGTTTGGTCAAAAGAAATTAATAGTGAAGAGCGAGTTGTCACTAAGAGTATTGTTTAGATGTGAAAAGAGTAAGTTTGGTCTTCTTAGGACAGTTATGAGCGTAATGGGTCATCCCTCCTGGAGTCTGCCATTTAGGATAGCAAGTCTGCAGTGTGAGAACAGCACAACCGCTGCTGTGACTCCTAAGAAAGCAGATTCTTATCATATGCCTCCAACTAAATGGATTGAGGTTCTAACAAGAAATCCTCACTGATTTCCTTGTGATCTCTTTAGTCCAGAAGAGGTCTCCAAGGCTGTAACACCTAGGCACCTTGATACCAAAAAGGGAGTTCAAAGCCTTATTTACGTATGTATGTAAATTTGTTGACCATGGTAGAACACTGACAGATCAATGATAATTACAAGTGCAGTCCTGGTAAACCTCACTTAGGGTTAGCTAGAGAATATTCTCCTTTGCCATGTTGGGGCTCTGAATCTTTATCTGTTTTTCCCATCCTTGCAAGTTCCATTCCTTCCTAGAGGATTAAGCACCAGAAAAATTTTTCTCGTCTGCGTTCATAGGGAAGGTTGTGTAGACCATTTGCTACACCCAGATTGAGATTCCATATGATCTGGTATAATTTTGACTTTTCCAATTGCAACATTTGAATGTGTGTTGGAATGTCCCATAAACAACCCAGTCATGTGGATGGGTTGCCATTTTTTGTATTGTTTTTACTCAGAACGCTTTTAGAAAGCATGCCACATAACATGGCAACATCCTGTAGGTAGTCATTAGTACAGGTTAAAGATGTGTACCCTATATGTTATACTCAGTTTGTTTTTTTGTTATAATGTTTATTTATTACATCTTTGATTATTTTAATTTTTTTTAACTTTGTACTGAGCGTGTCATAAGCTTTTCCATCAATCTTTTTTGTATATATTTCGAAGACATTTTAAAATTAAATGGAACTTTTTTTCCTTAGTATCATGATAGTGTCCAAATCTGTCTTTTTCTGTAGTGGTCTTTTGTATGTTAAAATATTTGATAGGGCTGATGTTAGTGTTTCACTGTTGCAGTCATTACATTTGGGTTATCTGCTTGCAATAGCCCTCAGTCGGCCTGATTAACAAAGTCTTGGGTCCTGCGTCGGTTGCTGTCCCTTCTTCCATGACGTCAGGGGTATAAAACATGCAGCCAACTCCATTGCATCAGTCTTTCTTGCCGTGCAGTGCCCGAAGCAGAAGCAGTTTGCAAGTGCCGGTCGGCCAACTCCTGAAATTTTTGTTTTCAGGTTTCAGAACCAAAGTCTTCAACTAAAGCTAAGTACCCTGTTGGGGAAACTTTTTTTCTTGCTCCTTACCAATGTCAGTAAAAGTTAATAATTGCATTACTTGTGGAAAGCAAATACCTCACAAAGATTTTAATTCGTACTGTATTCCTTGCCTAGGCCCTGACCACGACGTACCTTGCTGTCAGTTTTTTGCTTTATTTAATCAGTGCACTATCCGTCGTCAGTATATTTTCGCTTCTAAATATTTCAGTTCTCAGTTTAATTATCCAGAAATGTCGGTTAGCCATCCGACTACCGGGATTCCAAAAAAACGCAAAGATAGACAGAGACAGGCCACCGAGGTCCAAAGCTGCCGACGGCGCTTCTCCTAAGCCAGTCGCCAGTTCGCCGGTACTCAGTGAGGCGCTTTCGCAGCCCCTAATATCTGCTACTTCTGACTCCCAGGCCTCTACTGAGACCCATTCGGAGTCCGGTATGCCGCGAGATGCTTCAACTTTGGAACCTGCGGATGTCTCTTACCTTGGATGGGTCCGGAGCCCCTGTGCAGGCACCGGCTTCTGACGGTGTATTCAGACCTACGGACTTGCATATTAAACCAATGCCTCCTTCTTCATTTAGGCCAAAATCTCGAACCATGCCTAAGAAACCAGCGCCCAGGCCGCATGCTCAGGCCTCTATGCCTAAAAAAACAAATGATAAGAATGGCTGAAGATCTTATAACTATAATCAGGGGAAGCCAAGCTCCCCCTTCTAAGAGACCTAGGACTGAAGTTGTTTATGAATCTTCTGAACAGGATTCTGAGTTTTCTGATTCTTCTGATGATCTGGATTTGCCCTTATCTACTTATGAGGATTCTGATGCAGAGGACTCTATTCCCTCTGCTTTCCCTCCAGAGGATTTTTCTTTTGGTGAGACCTTACATACTCTTAAGGGAACATTTCCACTGGGAAAGCCAGGATTTTTCTGATTTATAAAAGAGGCTTAGGGATCTCTTACTCCTGCCTCAGCATAGGCCTTTAGCTATACCTCCTGTACTAGACATTGTTGATGTTGCCTTTTCAGAATCTAGTTTAGCCCCTGATTCTTTGCCTCCTGCTCCCAGAAAACATGACCGATATTACATGGTTCTTGATTCTCACAAGTTTCTTTTTAAAAATCCTATTGTGGATCCAGAGACTATTTCACAGGGACCCAAGGGCATTAAGGCTTCTACTGCTAAAAATCCTACCCCCTCTGATAGAGACTCCAGGGTGCTGGATAGATGGGGTAAGAAAGTTTACACTTCTTCAACCTTGGCCATTAGGGCTTTAAACTGCCAGTTTCATATGTTAAAGTATCAACAACATGTTATTGGATTAGAAAATGATGTTAATTCCCGACTGTGCTGAAAATAATGAATTACAGGATTTAATGCATTCTGCTGAACAGGTTGGAAGACATACTTTGCAATGTGGATTTGATTCATTAGAGGCCTCTTGCAGGGCTGCTGTTACTGGGTCTGTGCTCAGAAGGCATGCTTGGCTTAAGGAACAAGGTTTGCCTGATCATGTTAAAGCTAAATTGTTGGATGCTCCCTTAAATCAGGACCGCCTGTTTGGCAACAAGGCTGTGGAAGTTCTTAAAAAGATGGAAGACAAAGCTAAATCTATGCAAACTATTAAAGAGTTCTTACAAGTTCAGCCTCCTAGATTTAGTAGGCACTGGCCCTCTAAAAATTGTTCTTTCCAGCCCCTTCCAGGTCTTCTCAGGCCAAACCCAGACACAGCAGAAACCCCAGGTTTCAGTCCCAGGGGACACCCAAGACTAGTCAGTGGGGGGTTTCTGCACCCAAACCTGTGAGTAGTAAGACTCCCCCCTATGGAAAACTGTCTCAATGACTTGCTTTTAAAACTTCCAAGCACTTCCCAACTGAATGCTCCTTTAGGTGGAAAGATTGATCTGCAGGCCAAAAACTGTAAACTCATTACCTAGGACAAATGGATTTTAAATGTAGTGTCCCAAGGGTACAGATTTCATTTCCACACATTACCAACACCATGCAGGTGGCCAGGTCTACCCCCAAATCAGTAGGCAGAGGCCCAAAATCAAGTACTCTCTCTCTTAAACATGGGAGCTATTCAGTTGGTACCAGAAGAGGAAAAGGGACGAGGTTTCTATTCGAGACTTTTCCTGGTACCCAGAAAAGGCAGTACATGGCGTCCTATCCTGGACCTTTCTATTCTAAACACCTTTCTGGTGATTCCAAAATTCAAAATGCTGACTCTTCACCAGCTGCTTCCTACGCTAGGCAAGGATGCATGGTTGGCAACACTAGACTTAAAAGAAGCATAACTGCACATCCCTATCAGGGAGTCTTGCAGAAGATACCTATGCTTCAAAGCAGTCTACATGCACTATCAGTTCTCTGCACTGCCCTTTGGCTTATCTACTGCGCCCAGGGTAGTCACAAAGTGCCTAGCTCCAGTCATTGCATTTTGCAGGCAAAGAAATATTCAAATATACCCATACCTGTATGATTGTCTAATTCAGGCAGAAAGCAAGGACATTATTTTGAATCATCTGGCCTTTGTTCAAAGGGTACTGACTTGTCTGAGGTTCACCATAAATGAAAAGAAATCCCACCTGGTACCCTGCCAACAAATTATATTCCTGGGAGCAAGCTTGAATACAACTTCCCAGGTGGCCTTCCTCACGCCAGAGAAACGGATTCATTTGACAACTTACTTCAAACAAGTGGCCACGAAAACCCAGCTATCTGCAAGGCAAATACTGCAAGCCTTGGGGTTCATGGCCTCCTGCATTCTTCTAATTCCTTATGCAAGGATGCATATGCAGAAACTACCATGGTATCTCAAAAGGCTATGGTGTCAACATTCACAGGATCTAGAAGCAAGGATTCCTATCATACCTTGCCTGCGCCTAGAGTTCCTTTGGTGGGCAGAGGCCTGCCACCAAAACAGGGGGCTGCCAATTCACATTACCCCCTGCTACCCAAATCCTAACAACAGACACATCAGACTATGCATGGGGGGGCTCACCTGGCAGGGAAGTGCATTCAGAGCAAATGGGAACCCAAGTCAAATGCACCTGCACATAAATCAAAAGGAAATGTTAGCTGTACAGAGTGCTCTGACAGCCTTCAAGGACCACATTCTTCCAGGACAACTAATGGTAAAGGTGGACAACACCACTGTCATGTGGTACATAAACAAGCAGGGAAGGGTACACGTTCTTATCCCCTCTGCAGACTAGCCATGGCATTGTGGAACACAGCCTTGAGCTACCAAGTGAATCTACATGCTCAATTTCTGCCAGGAAAACTAAATACACTGGCAGACGGACTAAGCAGAAACCTCATGGACCCACACGAGTAGAAACTGGAACCAGGGATTTTCAACATGTTGACAAGCAAATGGGGGAGCCCAGATATAGACCTGTTTGCCTCCCCCCAGAACCATCAACTGGACAAATTTTGCACAAGGATTCCCCACAAGCTAGCATGGAATGTGGATGCTCTGTCCTTCAGCTGGAAAAACCTATCAGTTTATGCCTTTCCTCCTCTGCCTCTGCTCTCCAAGGTACTACTAAAGATCAAACAGGACAAGCCAAGGATGATTTCAGTTGCACCAGACTGGCCTCACCAACACTGGTACCCACTGTTGTGCAGTGTGTCACGCTTGGCTCCATGGCACCTGCCTCAGATTCCTTCCCTGTTGTCTCAGCAGGAGAACCAGATTCTGCACCCTCAGCTGCAAACCCTGAACCTAGCAGCCTGGCTAATTACCTAATCTGTCCTTCACCATCCCTCAGTAAATCAGTGATGGATATCATTTTAGAGGCAAGGAGGCCTAGTACTAGAAAATCCTATGCTGCAAAATGGAAAAGATTCTGTGCCTGGAACCAGTCTCAAGGAATGAATGCAACAGTGCCCAGTTTACCTCAGATTCTACAATACTTGACTGAGATGCTTCATAAGGGCTTGTCTTTTTCCTCTATCAAAATTAATGCCTCCGCCATTTCAGCTCATTATAGCACAGAGCCTCCCCTCTTCTCTCACCCACTGCTCAATCAGTTCCTCCGAGGGGCCAAAAATTTAAGGCCACCCAGGAGAGCTCCAACTCCAGCCTGGGATCTTAACTTTGTCTTGGAGAAACTCACTCTTCCTCCTTTCGAGCCAGCTGTTACTGCAGATTTAAAATTTTTTTCCTGGAAAACAGCTTTCCTTTTAGCAATCACTTCTGTAAGAAGGGTATCTGAATTACAGGCCCTTATGGCAGTGGAACCTTTCATCATATTTCATGCGGACAAGGTGTCCCTCAGAACCAGTCCCTCCTTCATGCCCAAGGTGGTATCCAGTGTGGCTCTTAATCAGTCCAGTCATTTGCCTACCTTCTTTCCTAACCCACAGAACAAAGGGGAATGGATACTGGACTCTAGATGCGCACAGACAGCTTAGATTCTACTTGGACAGGACTAAACCTCAAAGGAAATCTGGACAACTACTGGTGGTATTTGCTGCAGGGACAGAGAGGAAAGCTATTTCAAAACAAACTATTTCAAAATGGATAGGCCACTGCATTCTTTTCTGCTATAAGCACCATGGAAAACCTATCCCACAGGGCATCATACCCCATTCATCCAGGGCTGCATCTACCTCTACAGCCTTTCTCAGGGGCGTCCCTACTAGGGACATCCTAGAAGCTGCTACCTGGAGTTCTGTACATACTTTCACCAAGCATCGTCATTTGCCAATTTTCTATAACTCCAGAGCTGGTTTTGCCACCGCAGTCTTGCAGGGCCTTATAGCTGGTCCTAATTCTATTTAAATTCCTCCTCCCAACCTTAGCCATTAGGAATCTACCCAAATGTAATGACTGCAACAGTGAAACACAAAGAACATAGTACAGTTGTGTACACTTACCATAAATGTAGATGTTCGAGTGTATTCACTGTTGCAGTCCTGGTTACCCTCCCTCCAGCCCTCTTTCTTCTTTTGGCTATACCTCTATTGTCACTTACTATGCTCTAAAAGCTTTTTGGTGTATTTGCTTTTTTGTTGGAGGTATATCCTTGTATTTATAGATTTAATTGCTTCCCATTAGGGGGGCACCTGACATCTGGGGCAAGAAAAACTGATGTAATGGCATCGGCTGCATGTCTTATACCCCTGACGTGATGGAAGAAGGGACATCAACCGACGCAGTACCCAAGACTTTGTTAATCAGGCTGACTGAGGGCTACTGCAAGCAGATAACCCAAATGTCATGACTGCAACAGTGAATACAGTCTAACATCTACATTTATGGTAAGTGTGCACAACTGTACTTTCTGCGTAAACTCCTGATGTTATGTGATCCTATCTCGCCTACATTCTGACTGATGGGTTCGGAGCCGATCCCTCGGCTCCAACTCGGCACGCTTATGCTATAGAGCGAGGCCTCTAATTGGCTGAGCTATCTTTATCCCAGGATGCACCACCACTAATCCTCCAGATCTCGTTTGCCGCTATCAAGCATAGACGTGGTCTCAACATTGGCTGGGCTAAGTACTAGTTTTTAGGCTTATTTCCTGTCACAAATTTCCTTTCTCTAAACCCAAAAGCTGTTTTAACAGCTATTGTTGATATATTAGTGTGTTTGGTGTAGTTGTGTGACTGAATTCAAAAAATTTTTAGTCAGGGAAGGTTTCCCGTTTCAGTTAGAGGGGCCTTCCCCTGTTAAATTACTGTTACATTACTGTTTCTGTAATTTCTTGGGTCAAGTACCCGTTTAAGTTAGAGGTTCTTGACTCCCTCTCTCTCTCTTTACTCTTTTGGTCAGTTAGTGTTAAAAAAAAAAAAAAAATTTTTTTGTTAAAATTGGATTGGATTGTCTTAACTGAAGTTTACTGTTATAGTGTTCACTTTTATTGGTTCTTTGGCTAGGCATTATGTCGAAAGAACACAAACCCTCCGGGTTTAAGAAATGCACGAGGTGTGGTTTTAAAATGTCCATAACGGACGACCACGCCTCGTGCGTCTATTGCTTAGGTGCTAAGCATTTGCAAGAGTCATGTAGTGTGTGCTACGCGTTCTCTTCGAGAGTCCTCCAGGAGAGGAAAAACAAATTAATCCTCAAGGGATTAATCAAGCCTTCCTTTGAGGAGGCTTTATCTTCCTCTCCGTCTCCTTCTAAAAAGAGGAAAGCGTCGGCTCCGACCAGTCAGTCGGAACCGACCGCTAAGAAAACTAAGCAGACTTCTCCATCGGCTCCACGGACTTCGGAGCCGAGGTCAGAACGGTCTGCCTCGATGCCTCCAGCCTCGACCCCTCTGGTTTCAGCGCTGAGGTCTGGGGCATCGAGAGGCGGGTCACCCTCATCGGCTCCACTGATATTGGAGCCGATAAGGGTTATCGGCTCAGACTCTTCCCCTCGAACCCCGGAAAGTCCTGGGTCCGATCGAATCATCGAGATCATCCAAGATCTGATTCGGACATCGACAGGGTGCTTTTCCTCCTCCGACAGCTGGAACCTGTGGAGGTGTTAGGGTCGGGCCCGACCCTTGCTCCAACTCCGGCTCTTGGGTCGGAGTTCAGTACACGGACTTCTTCCTTCGGCCCTGGGGGGGAGGCTTCGGGATTGATGCTTTCGGTCCCAAGTCTCCCTCTCGGTGCGTCAGCGGCGGGAGTACCGTCCACTGTCGTGGCCACGGAGGTGGGACCCTCCCAGGATTCTGGTGGTCCCGCCTTCAGGGCTATGAGGAGTGCTTTAGCCAAATCTTCCTTGGCTACCTCCACAGTTTCCCCAGCTCCTTCCCTACATTTGGAGACTGGGTCGTTGGCAGTTCCCCTGTCTTTAGACAGCGGAGCCCCTGGGCCTCAGGTTACCCCCTCTGGGGTTTCTCCCCCTCCTGGAGGTCCTTCTGAAGCCTCTTCGGAAGAACCTCCCAGGAAGAGATCGTGCAAGAGACGAAGCACGTTGACTCCCCTGATGAGTCTCTAACATCTGACACTGATCTCGATGATGCAGAAGGGTCCCCCAAGTCGTCCTCGGATGATGTCTCCTTTGCAGACATCCTGGAAGCCCTAAAACAACGAGGCAGCTGGCAGTCCAAACCTCCCTCTGCTGATGAGTCGGTGTTCCTGAAGGCCTTCGGGGCTCAGCCCTCTGCCTCCTGGGTGTCTCCGCCCTTCGACGAGCTCTTGGATTTGATCTGTCAAGGCGTGGGAACATCCAGACTCTGTGGAACCGGTGCCCGCTCGTCCGAACAAATTTCTCTCTGCGCCCCCGGATAGAGAGTTCCTTACTAAAGGTGTGGCTGTAGATGCTATGGTGGTGGCATCTGCTACCCAGCAAGATGTAGCAGAGGCTTTACGTCCATCCATCCTCCTAATAAGGAGTCTAGGAGCATGGATCGGTACGGAAAGCGCACCCTTAGTTCAGCGGCCTTTACACTGAGGTCCTTGAACTACCTGACGCACTTTACGAGATTTCAGAGGGATCTGATTAAGGAGCTATCCGATACCCTCTTGGGTAACCTGCCTGAGGAGCTGGCCCAGACGGTTGGCTCTCAGCTGGCTACAATGTCGTCCATGAGGCTCATTTCGTATGCGGCGAAGGGCGAGTAGAGCGGCGGGTACAGGCATTGCTCTACGGAGACAAGCCTGGCTCCGCCTGTGTCATTTCGCGGAGGCCTTTAAGTCTTCGTTTGCCGACACCCCCTTTGATGGGTCCTCCCTGTTTGGACCCAAGGTAAAAGACACACTAACCCGCTGTGAACAGGAAGGTAAGACTCTGACTGTCAGGGGCACGATTTTCCACTCCCTTTCGGCCTTATCCCAAGGCTAAAAGAGGAGGGAAAATGTGGTTCTGTAGATCTCAGAAGCCTTACCCCTCTCAGCAGGAAGGTTCCCCCTCCAGAGGCAGAGGAGGGGGAAATTCATCCGGAAGACGCCGTCCCAGAGGCGGCAGGGGCCCTCGCAACACTGGAGACCGCGAGTCCTTTCGTGGCTCTTCAGCCTTTCATAGTCCCTGAGGGATTGCCCGGCTGTGCTGCTCCGGAGCCAGTCGGGGTCGCTCGAAGCACCTGAAGGCCTGGGAAGGGATCACTCAGGACCGATGGGTGCTTCGGATTATTGCCAGAGGTTACTCCATCCCATTCTCTCACCCCCCCCAGTCCAAAAAAATCCCGGACCCGCCACCCAGTCAACGGGATACCGCAGCCTCAGAAATTTCAAAGCTGCTGCAAAAAGGAGCCATCCAACCGGTCCCCGCAGACCAGATCGGATTAGGGACTTACTCAAGATTCTTTTTGGTGCCAAAAAAGACCGGGGACTTGAGGCCCATTTTGGACCTAAGCATCCTAAACCGTTCAGTCAGAAAGTCCAAGTTTCGAATGGTCACTCTACAAACCATTCTCCCATTGTTGGAGAAGGGTGTTTGGATGTGCTCCATAGATCTCAAGGACGCGTATTATCATATCAGGATACATCAAAAGTCCAGGAGACATCTGCGCTTCAGCCTAGGGGGCAGTCATTTTCAGTTCCGTGCGCTGCCCTTTGGTCTCACCACAGCCCCCAGGGTGTTCACCAAGTGCTTGGCAGTAGTGACTGCTCACCTGAGAAGTCTAGGATTCCAGGTGTTTCCGTACCTAGACGACTGGCTCCTAACTGCCACCTCCAAGCATCTACTTCTGCGGAGCCTACAAGCCACTGTATCACTGGGCAATTCCCTTGGAATCACCTTCAATTGGTCAAAGTCTGTGCTGCGGCCATCTCAAAGAATAAGATTCATAGGGGTAGAGATAGACTCAAACCAGATGCGGGTCTATCTACCTACAGACAGAATTCAAACCATACAAAATCAAGTTCGAGCCTTACTCCCCAGGTCCAAAGCCCCAGCCAGAATGGTCCTGCAGCTATTGGGATCCATGTCTGCCACGGTTCTTCTAGTCCCCTTGGCAAGGTTGCACATGAGAATCCTCCAGTGGCTTCTTTCAACTCAGTGGTCCTTTCAGGAACTCCCTCTCAATCACCTCATATGGATCATGGAATCTTGCAAACGGGACCTTCGCTGGTGGCTGGTGCCCTCCAATTTGGATCAGGGACGGCCCTTTGTTCTTCCTCCTCCGGCGGTCACTTTGACCACGGACGCCTCCCAGATTGGGGGGTGGGGGGCATTCCCTGGGCAGGTCAGTCCAAGGCAAATGGCACCCGGAAGAGACTCCTCTTCATATCAACATCCTAGAAATGAGGGCAGTACTCCTGTCCCTTCAAGCCCTTCACGATTATCTCCCTCAGGGCGTAATCGCTGTTCACTCAGACAACATGTCAGTTGTCTGGTACCTAAACAAACAGGGAGGAACCAGATCCTATCCTCTTTGCAGAGAAGCCATGAGAGTTTGGGAATGGGCAGTCTCTACCAAACGCTTCCTAGTGGCTACTCACATACCGGGCAAGTCCAGTGTCATAGCCGACAGATTGAGCAGAACCATCCTCTCTCCTCACGAATGGTCTCTGAATATGACAGTTGCAAGTCAGATTTTCAGCGAATGGGGAGTTCCGTGTTGCGACCTCTTCGCGACTCCCCTGAATGCGAAGTGCAAAGAATTTTTCTCCCTAACCCCGGCTCCGGGGAAGAGCCCCATGGACGCTTTAGTCCATCCTTGGCCCACCGGCTTGCTTTATGCCTTCCCTCCAGTTCTTCTCCTCCCCAGGGTGATTCAAAAGGCATCCCTCTTAGGGAGCAAGATGATCTTAATTGCTCCTTACTGGCCTCGTCAAGTGTGGTTCCCCTATCTTCGGAAACATACTCTGAAAGGTCCATGGTTCCTGGACCAGGTCCCAGACCTACTGATTCATCAGTCGGGACTATTCCACCAGTCCCTACACACCTTAAAATTGACGGCCTGGCTCCTCCTCTTCCGACGATAGTCAGGAGTCATACACTAGATCCAGATGTTGTTCACATATTATCTTCAGCCCACAAGTCTGCTACAAAGAAACTGTATTCTAGCAAATGGAAAAGGTTTGCTATTTGGGCTCAACTCCGGGGCCTGGACCCCATTTCTACTTCCGTGGCAGAAGTACTAAAATTTCTGACCTCTCTTTTCAATCAAGGCTCTTCAGTTTCTACCATCAAAGTACAATTGGCAGCAATTTCTAATTTTCATGAATCCATAGACCCACCGTTAATGAGCAACAGATTGTGTAAGACCTTCCTGAAAGGTGCTGCTCTATTAAGACCTCCGATTTCTCATCCTGCACCTCCATGGGATCTCGATATAGTGTTGCGTGCCTTGACTTCTTCCCCCTTTGAACCGGCAGCTACATGTGATCTAAAGTTTCTATCATGGAAGACAGCCTTTCTAGTGGCGATTACTTCAGCCAGAAGGGTTTCAGAGCTTCAAGCTTTGTCAGTGAAACCCCCGTACTTGGTTTTTCATACAGACAGAGTATCCCTCAGACCAAATCCTTCTTTTGTTCCTAAAGTTTGTTCTACTTTATGCTTACAACAATCGTTAGAGCTTCCAGTTTTTTTCCCAAAATACTCTAACAAAGCGGAGTTTATATTCCACACACTGGATGTCCACAGACAGTTACGTTTTTATTTAGATAGGACCAAACAAACAAGGAAAACAGATCAGTTGTTTGTATCCTTTGCAGAAAACAAATTGGGCAACGCTGTCACAAAGGTCACTATTGCCAAATGGATCAGGGACTGTATTACTCAAGCTTATATTTATTCTAACAAAGAGCTTACCACCTCTGTCAAGGCTCATTCTACAAGGGCTATGGCTACTTCGGTAGCATTTCATTCTAAGCTTGCTATTGGTGACATTTGTGCTGCGGCTACATGGTCTTCCCCACACCTTCGTTTCCCACTACAAATTAGATGTGGCATCTAGAGGACGAGCTTCATTTGGTTCCACAGTGCTCAGGAGTGTTTTCCAATGAGCCACCTGGGATTTAGGTGCTAGGGACGCTGTCCCATCAGTCAGAATATAGGCGAGATAGGATCACATAACATCTTTTAGTTATGTACTCACCATAACTTCAGATGTTTGGGATCCATCTACATTCCTAATAACCCACCCTCCTTCCCCCTTCCTTGGAGATCAGAGGATATCAGAAGGTCCGAATCCTGTTGTTTCATCTTGAAACATCTAACAATGTTATATAAACAAGTTGTGCATGTGTGCATGAATGCGGACAAACAAGATCTGGGGGATTAGTGGTGGTGCATCCTGGGATAAAGATAGCTCAGCCAATTAGAGGCCTCGCTCTATAGCATAAGCGTGCCTGAGTCGGAGCCGAGGGATCGGCTCCGAACCCATCAGTCAGAATGTAGGCGAGATGGATCCCAAACATCTGAAGTTATGGTGAGTACATAACTAAAAGTTCTGCTCTTGTGGAAACAGATTTTTTTCAGAGACTTAACTAAAGAAGCATTTTTCTGCAACTTTTGGCTGTCACAGTTCTCACAGTTTCAAACAGTTTTGGTTGCTCTTTTATATAAAACAAATACACTGAAGTTACAGAGGGCTGTGATTCTTTATGTACAGTTTAACATCTTCTCACCAATTTCATCAAATATCAACAAGATTATCTTTTTGCTTCAAACTTTTCAGAGGGTTTTCTGTTCTTACCTTGTTTCAGGCATTTAAATGTGGTAGTCTTCTGCAGATGTTCTTCATAGCTGGAGTTGTATTACTGATTCTTGGGTCTTCCTGCCATGCAGAGGCCCCCAACCTGCTCAACTGGGAGTCTTTACTTCATTCCTAGGCATCAGATGTCTGAGGACCAGTGTTTGGTGATCATGGTATAACAGGGGTGTCTGTACGAGTCATCTTCAGTTCTTTCTAGCCATGGAGTCCGCACTCTTCCATTTTATGTAACACTAAGTCTGTCGGCTTGTTTTGTCCAGAGATCCTTCAACATGCTTTCAGATGAGTACCCTGATGGGGAATTCTTGTACCTAATGTTTGAAAATATCAGTAACTACTTGATGTGTGGGAAACCAATTCTGCTCTTTTCTTGATTTTCATTGTTTAGAGTGATCTTTTCACTCTTATTGTCAAATTTGCTATTATACATTCGTGTATTAAAATCAAAATTCTTGAGAAATTTTCACATTTCTACATGTTTTGTTTGCCAGTTTAATGATTTCAAGTTACTTGGAATAATAATCTCAATTTGTATGAACTGCAGGTGGCATAACTCTGCTGTACTTGTTCTGTACGGGTTGACATTACTGGTCAATAGAATACCTCTCAACCGTACCAAATTCCTCGATATTTACCGATTTTTGAGGGCAAAATAATGGGGTGCCACAAATTCTCAAGTGGCCCCTTCAAATCTCGAGATATATATATATATATATATATATATATATATATATATATATATATATATATATTTTTTTTTTTTTTTTATACAAGTTGAACTTGTGGCTGACGTCATTGCGCATTGCCAATGCACAGCAGCGAGCAGAGCAATTTACTTTTAAGTTCTCCCAACTCAGAGCCTGGTCGGCTCAACACCCACCTGTGTCTGCACTCTGCTGAATCAGGAAGAGAAAATGTACTTTCTTTGGCTCCGGTTTCTGCAGGAAAGATATGTATACCTATTGCATTTGTTTGCCTAAGAGAAACCGTCAGCAGCAACTGGGGGACACTTGCTAAGGTAAAGTTGTTTTGTTTAACCATGCAGCATTGCAGAGAATATTGGCAGTTTCCTGACTGAATGTTGAAGCCATCTGAATACGAGTGCTGTTTTTAGCATAGTATGAAAGTAAGCATTGTCTTGTTGTAACTAAGTTGTAAATCCGAATGTTATAATGCCTTAAGTTGTAGACTGAGTCATTGTGCAGATACGCTTCCTTTTACTGAATGTCAGCCACCTTCAGCTAACATGACCAAGACTAGGGCAGTAATTCTTTGTGGGTCTTAGTAAGCATAGTTTTACATCTTACATTAATCCCAGGCATATAACTATTTTCCAAAGACTTTAGCTTGTTTATAAATACTTATTTGAAGAACAGGATTAAGTTAAATTGCAAAAGTACACAAACTGATAGGTACTGTCGTTTTCTGCCAGTGAATTACTGCTTTTATGCATAATTGAAGAACAAAAAAAATGGTGCAGTGGTGCACCAGTTTGTGTTGTTGCCTCACAGCAAGAGATTTTTTGCTTAGTTCAATTCTCGGCTGGGGTGCCTTCTGTGCAGAGTCTGTATTGTCCTCCCTCTGTTTGTGTGGGTTTCCTCTGTGCATACCTCTCACCTATACAGATTTTCACAGAATGTCCAGAATTTTGCCTCATATTTTTAGTTGGTTTCTCATAAAATTGTATTTTTCTGGCAAATCACTGGTAAATCATTGAGGGTTGAAGTCACTAAATGACAGGCATTTGAATTTCAGACTTCACACCCTTCAGAAAATTCATGCTAAGCAAAACCAGTAATTCTGTCAACTTTCTAAGTTTGTAAGAGCAATATTTAAAAAGTGTCCCTATTTTTGGTCCTTTGTCCCTCCATTATTTATGGCTTTGTCCAGATTTCTTGCTCCAATAGGTTGAGAGGTATGCCTCCAGGTGCTGTGGTTTCCTCCCATATTCTAAAGACATGCGCCTGCAGCATTTCTCCCCGTGCCTCCACTTAAAATTGGCTCTATCCAAGTCGAACTTTCCAGATAAACAAATGTGAAATAAGTAAAGTGAATACCATAAGCCTTGCCATTTCTTTGCAGTGACAACTTTCTGCTAGATATGAATAGCTGGGCTGATAAAATGAGCTGACAAGTCTGACACTTTACGAAAAGTGTGCGGAAAGCTGTGGCAATTAATTATTCAAGACTACAAGTTTAATTACACTATTGGGTTGCCCTTGTAAATCTACTAGATGTGCTCACAGAAACATTAAGTGAATCTGTACCACCCCCATAGAGGTGGTCGTGTTCAGCAGAACGTGTCTCTTTTTCTTCCTGACAAGTCACCAGTTAAACAGTAAGTCGGTAAACTGTCAGTAACATGACATTTTAAGCATAACTTCCTTGCAGGCTTTCTACAATATGGAAAAGCTATCACTTCCTGCAAAACAAAAACACTAAAGCCGCATGATACTAGCACACAAAAACATTTACCAGCTAAACTGTAAAGTGGGAAAAATCAAAGCGATTTAGTGGGCACAGACCTCAATAAATGCATTAATCAGATCACTGTCCCTTTCCATAACAGGCAAGTGCAATCCAGCCACAATCCTGACTTTCAGTTTTTCTGGCATGGTGGCAGTTATGTAATTAGCCAGTCCCCCAGAAGCCCCACTGTATTAACTTGTTTTGCATTACATAACTATAAAAATGAAATGTCCATTGTACATGAGCACTGCTGGCTGCGAGCATTCCACCAAAACGCCTGTCACTACATTAATTTAGTTGTGGCTTCGGGTCATGTGACTGTGCACCGTGGCCGCATTACATCAGTAGAGTTGTAGGCTTTATGCTGAGAAATGTATATGAACAAATTGCAATGTGTTGAAAATGTGAGTGGAGTTCATGTTCATTTGTAATACCAGACTCCCCCCTTTTACGTAAGTGAAATGTTGTTTGTTTCAGAATGGTATTTTTTATAGTTAGGTTTTACAATATTTTGTCATAAATGTTTTCTAAAATATAAAGAAATAATGTGTGGACAGTTCATAGGTTCATAGGTTGGTACTAGGCTATCGGCCCTAGGGCCTATACAAGCCTAGCCATAACCATTCCTGGCTATTTCTTCCCACACTATTTACTTCCCTGGACCCCTGTCTAGCAGGGCGACTGGCGTGATCCCCGGGAAAATACGCACCCTTGCCATGTTTTGGACCCATGCCCATTACACCTTCAGCACACTGCATTAACCCACCATGCCATGCAGACCATGACGCCAGTCAGTGAAGAAAGCTGTGAGGAAGTAAGATTTTTATGTTTGCCAATATTCATTGTTTTATTTGGTTTATAACACTGAATCTGTCACAGTACCATCTGTAGTATTCCTGGTCAGCTGTTTGCTTATTTATTTGCATTTGTTTAAGGGAAAATTTGACTGGATGTTGAACCCTTTTTAGAGGAGGCCAAGAGAAAGAGGGGAAAAAAAACTCCAAAGTTACAATAATACATGAAACAGAGTCATAACACAGACACATAAAGTAGTACATGATTCTGTTTCATGTATTATTAATGTGACTCTGTTTCATGTGTTACTGTGCCCCTGGAACAAGCTTTAGTAAAGATTCAAGTTAGATCGATTTGATGGGATTGTGAATCGGAATTTTTAGAAATGATTCTGCACACTACATGACCAACATACTAGCAAAAATGACCTTGTGCGGTAGGATTGTTAAGTACAGTTCGTTAAAGTCAACAGGTTTTACACACATTCTCCCTCTGATAATGTGTGCTTATATTTTTCATCACTTTTGTCACACTGTCTTTTTGTGCTTCTCACTAGTATCTGACATTCCTTATCACATAAATATTTTGATGTGTTCAGTTTGCAAAACAGATATATTTTACATTGAGACATTTTGCATAACTGATGCTTTCAGCACATAAAAAAATACAGCTGGTTTAGATATTGTAAATTAGATTTTAACTATAGAGGTGGAATCTTTAGTGGAGGGGAAAAGCAAATTATGTGTAAATAACTGGAATTTGTGGAAACAATACATGCAGAATAATGTTTAGGAGAAGGAGTAAGGTTTAAGGGAAGGCAGGAATTGAGCTGATCATATAATGTTGGAGTAAATAAGTTAAAAGAAAGAAAACAAAAGTGATCTGTAATGCATGAAAATGAAACATGTTAATATGGTTTGTTTTCTTTTCTGTTGATGTATGCATACTGTGTCTTAAGTGATAAGTTAATTAAGGTATTTAAAAACAAAACAAAAAAAGTAATAAAATTACATAAAAATATACAGTGGATCTATTTAAAAACAGAAAAGGGAAGCAATCTCAGTAGCAGTTGTAGGCTACCAAAATGTGTGCTGTGGTGTATTTAATACAGCCAAAGAGTATATTGTTGAAGGCAGAGAGGATCTACTGGGGGAAATGGTTATGAAAACATTTACACGTAGCCATCGGACATTTTAAACCAAGATGATGGCCATTTGTCAGTCTAATAATTTTATCTTAATCTGGTGCACCCTGGTCCCTGAGTATTTTGTCTGGAAGCAGTTAATTTTATTTTTATAAAAAGAAAATTGTATTTTAGTTTTACACAAGCTCAGTTTGATGCAAGTTCAGATGTTAATATAAATAAAACACTATTGTTTTGGTTATATTTTGTGTTTAATATTTTGTCTTCAATTTGCGTTTGAACGTTGGTATCCCACAATCCCATTGAAGTGGGTGGGGTTGCATAATTATGTATGCAAAATTTAATCAGTGTACAGATTTATGGCCAGTTGTGCCTCCTTTTCATGGGACTTTGTCCAGAATTTTGATGCTTCCAGGTTGAGAGGTATGGTCAGTACATTACAACATTTGGTCCTCCTTTACAATTTACTGATCATAGCTGTCAGTTGCACATACTCTCAAATCATTTGTCTTTTTCCATTTACTCTACAGCCATTATTTTGTCAGCTTTGAACATTAAATCTTGGACACAGTTTGTTTCTTTCTAAAAAGAAAAATATTACTGAATTTGCTTCCTTACCAATATTTTTGTTCTTCTAATAGATATTCCAATTTCTCTGGTAAATGTGCTCTACACAGCATGTCTACTGTGTGTGTTGTTCCTTGCCTAATCCCACCCCCCAATTCATATATTTCTGTAACATCCACTGAAGTCTGAGTTTTCTAGCCTGTTTTAGTCTAGCTTTTTTTTTACACCAGACATATGTATGGTACTTCTCATATCCAAACAATATTTGCTGTTTTTCTGTTTGAGCATATGTACATATATATTCTGCGGATCTGTCAGTGCAGTTGACCCAGAGGCAATTGGTCTTTTCTTTTGTAATATCATGGCTTCTGAGCTTTTCTGACTAGCACATGCATGCAGTGTAAGTGGCTTAATCACTCCTTAGTGTTTTAACATGTATAGTTTCTTGACCATTTCCAAATTTTCTTCCTGTTTGTAACTGCTTTTCTAAACTGCCATTTATTGTCATCTTTCTTTTTCTTAGAGACGCAATTGTTTCTTAGATCTGTCACACATTTTCATAATACTCCATCATTCCTAGAAACCTCTGTAATCTAGCTTGTCTTGTAACTTTAACATTTATAGAGCTCCTCTGACTTTAAAGTATTGCCCCATATATTTTAGATTTGCCACTCATTTTTCGTTTATTTTATTTAACTAAACTAAAGCACTAAAAGTAGAACTAAATAGGGAAAAAAAATTAATCTAATCGTGACCTATATCCCCCCTGGGAAAAACGCCGAAACAATTGAAAACTTTCTCAGCTGGCTATCAAACAATTGCCCTCAAGAAACCATTATCCTAGGTGATGTTAACTTGGACTGGAACCAATTTTCCTCCGAGTTAAACTCCACAGCAATAAATCTCCACGGATTCCAGCAGACCATATCTTCCTCTACCAGAATAGGTAGTAACAAACAAAAAGAGAGTATCCTAGACTGGATCCTTATTAACAGTCAACATCATAGCTATGTATCAGGGACCCTTCCAAATGACCTTAGTGATCACCTCATCACCTACCTAAAGAAAAACAAGATAACATACTCGAATCAGCCCATGTACAGGTCGGTTAGAAACAGGAAACACTTTGACCTCACAAAATTTCAGACAGAACTTAAATCCTACAACTGGGCATCCCTCAAGCATCTCCCCCTAGAGGAGGCAGTATTAAATTTTAATACTACATTTCTAACAATACTTGAGTCTCACGCCCCAAAAAGACTAATTAGAATTAAAACAAATATAGCACCCTGGCTAACAAAAGACACCAAATCCCTAATTAAACTAAGAAACAAAACCTGGGATATATGGCGCACAACCAAGTCCCCCCTTGACCGCATTAAATTTCAACAGCAAAGAAATCTGACCAAAAAATCTATAACAGAAGACGCCAGCAAGTGTTGGCAAATGTCACATCCAAAAATCATTTATTGATATAGGGAAGAATAATCCCCCTAAGACTCAATTATAGTAAAAACCATCAAACCGGTTTCGGCTCCTCAGAGCCTTCTTCAGTGAAATACAGAATAAAAAGTCAGAGTATCAGAATACATCCATATATATAGATGAACCATACATAGAGACCAATCACAACACAGCATTAACAATTATTACAATTGGTCATTAAGGCCAGGTGAAAACAAAGCTCCAAGTTTTATAATCTATTTTCTTTCCTTGGAGCTAAGTAATTCCTGCCAATACTGTTTGTCTTTGCATCTCCCCTTAATATAATCAGTGATGACAAACTTAAAAGAAGCTGATGCATGTTTTAAACAATGTTTGTAGTCTACATGTAGTTTGGAGATGCAAAGACAAACAGTATTGGCAGGAATTACTTAGCTCCAAGGAAAGAAAATGGATTATAAAACTTGGAGCTTTGTTTTCACCTGGCCTTAATGACCAATTGTAATAATTGTTAATGCTGTGTTGTGATTGGTCTCTATGTATGGTTCATCTATATATATGGATGTATTCTGATACTCTGACTTTTTATTTTGTATTTCACTGAAGAAGGCTCTGAGGAGCAACCGTTTGATGGTTTTTACTATAATTGAGTCTTAGGGGGATTATTCTTCCCTATATCAATAAATGATTTTTGGATGTGACATTTGCCAACACTTGCTGGCGTTTTCTGTTTTTGAATTTCTTCTGTTTGGCCGTGCGAGGGTTTCACGGGCACCTGCTTCTTGTTTCAAAAAATCTATAAACCTAGACAAAAAAAACTACTATTGTCAACTACAATACAAACACCAAAACAATCCCCAAAAATTCTGGGCCAGTTTAAACAATCTACTCCATCCAGGTAAAAGCTCAACTCCTACCCCAGAAAAACTATCGGATAAAATCCCAGAGGAAGTAGCCAATTCCTTTAATACCTTCTTTACGGACACTATACAATCCCTAGCCAACCAGCTATCAACTACCAACCCCCAGTTAACAGATATCACCCTAAAGTCCATACCCACCTTTAAATTTCAACCTGTCCCCACTGCCTATATATGCTCACTACTGAAGAAACTAAAACCAACTACTCTCTCCGCAGACCTTCTCCCAGCCGAATACTTACAAAAAGCTGCTGATGTCATAGCTTACCCCATCTTGATACTCATCAATCGTACCTTGGCCGAAGCAAAAATCCCCTCAATATGGAAAATATCCTATGTAATACCACTCCATAAAGGAGGCTCATCGACGGAACTGTCAAATTACAGGCCCATAGCTATATTGTCACCATTGGCCAAAATCATGGAAAAATGTGTACACAGACAGCTTCTTTACTATCTTATCCAGAACAACCTACTTACCAGTTCTCAACATGGCTTTAGACCACACCATAGTACAACCACTGCCCTTCTCTCTTTTACTGACACAATTAACCACAACTGGAATAAGAAAAAAATATTGTCAGCTCTCTTTCTGGACCTATCAAAGGCCTTTGATATGGTGAACCATCAACTACTTCATAACACCCTAAAAAATCTCCATTAGACAACCAAACTCTAGAGTGGTTTCAAGCCTGTCTCAGAGAGACAGCAAGCTGTACTCTGGCAGAATAGGCTCTCTAGCCTCCTGTCTAATACCATAGGGGTTCCTCAAGGTTCCATATTGGGACCTCTTCTCTTTTCTGTCTTCATAAATGACCTCTACAAAGCCATCCCAGACGCCACCTGTACTCAATATGCTGATGACTCGACATTAGTTTGTTCTGACTCATCTCCAGTTAATTTATTATCAAAAACACAATCCTGTTTCACGGCAGTAGAGAATTGGTTATTGGGACGTCAACTTATTCTTAATCCAAACAAAACCAAACTGTTAATCTTCTACCCCACTCATAAGATCATACCCACACCCTTTTCTATTCAATCCAAAAATGGGACAACTATCTCCCCAGACTCCCACACTAAACTACTGGGAGTTACCATTGACAATAAACTTAGATATGATATCCATATCAATCAGACTATTAAAACCGTTAATAAAAAACTCGGGTCACTCTATCGAATAAAATCCTTTCTTACTCCAATAGCAAAAATGGCCACTGCCCGCTCCCATCTCCTCTCTGCCCTCCTATATGCCTCCCCTATCCTTACAAATCTTAACACAACTGAAGTAAACAAACTAACATGTTGTTATAATCATATTGCCAGATATGCAACTGGCATGCCCTACAGAACCCATCATTGTAGCAACCTACAAAGCCTGGGTTGGATCGAATTCCCTAACCTTCTCCAGCAGAGCCAACTCATAGTAGCATTTAAAATTCTTAAACAATCTGACAAAACCCCTGCACTGAAAAACTTAATCAAACCTTACAATAATCTCAATAGTTTACGCTCCTCAAACAAGCTACTAGCTCAAACAGTAAAATCCAACAATGCAGGAGGTGACGCTCTCTTTGCCAATGCAATCGGAAAAATATGGAACTCCCTTCCACCCAGCCTCACCATCATTCCCTCCATTAAACTTTTCAAAAAGGGGTTAACCCACCATCTCAAAACACATTGGCTTTGCCAATGCACAAGTCCAGACTGACTCCATCTAAACCAGTATTTCTTCTTCCTTACCAGGTCTAACCTATTTAACCTCTACCTCTCTCGCATCTGATTCCCTCTTATCCCCTCTTCCATGTAAATCTCTAGTCTTTGCTTCCTATACTTATACCCGATAAAACTATCCAAAGGGTCAGTCTAAAAGGAGAAAAAGAATGCTATACTATGTGTATGTAACATTTTTATATATCTTGGAGTAATGTATTGAAATACTTATGTCTCCTCTTTTTTTGTGTAAACTACCTAAGGAGAGCAATCTGTATTCTATCAACATTTCGTTTACCTATTTGTCAATGTTGGAGCTTTTCTCCCCGGGCCTCCGCTGAAAATGGACATGTATCCAGTCGGACCTTCCCGTTCAACAAATGTAAAATAAAAATAAATAAATAAAATAACTTGAAATGATGCTGTCTTTAATCTGTTTAGCAGCAGTCTCCTGTCTGCTCTTCTTTGTCTGTCCCCTCACTAATAGATCATAATTTATGTTTCATACGCCTTCCAAGTCTTCAGTTGCTTGTGCAGTGGCTCTTTAGAATAATACTGGTGCTAGTGAAGTATTTGACAGAATTTTGTAAGGAGTCTCTTTACTTTTCTAATGGCGTATTATACTTACACAGTAGTTTAGCTTTATCTGCCAGAATCATTAGTTCTCATCTAGTACTGAAAAAAGTCAGAATTGGGAATCGTTGAGACCACTTTTTCAATTCTAGGCAATGGATAATGCTGTGTTTTTAATTAACTTATTCAGATGCTGCAGATAAATTCACATGAAAATGTTGTCTTGCAATTTAACATTAACAAAACTATTACCCCATTTGTTTGGGCTGATTTTCTGTTTTATTACACCCAATGTTCTGTTTGCTTTAATTCCTGCTCTCCCTTCAGACCCTGCTTCCTTTCATACTACCACTTGCTTTCTTGGTGTCATTAAATCTGAAGGATGTCTACCTGCATATCTCTATCCATCCTTCCTGCAGGAGATTCCTCAGGTTTTTCTCTGGCTCCTTGCATTTTCAGTTTACTGCTCTTTCTTTTGGTATTTCCAAAGGCCGGGAGTGTTCACAAAGTGCCAGGCACCTATAGTAGCTTTCTATCACACTCTAGGAATTCAGATTTTCCCTTCCCTGGACAACCTTTTGATCCAGGCACTATCCCCAGACATTCTTCTGCAGCATCTTCAATTCATCCTTCATCTTCTGACAGGTCTGACGTTCATCATAAACTGCAAAAAAATCACATTGTCCCTACACAGGACCTGGTGTTTTTGGGTTACAGACTGGCCACAAAGAAATTGCTTGCTTTCCTTGCCAAGAAAAAGGTTCTCAGACTGACCACTTACTTCCAAAACCTTTCGTCTGAAACTCATTGCACTGCAAGGGAGATTCTAAGGACCTTGGGATTCATGGCAGCCACCATTCCTTTGCTCCCCTGGCCAGGTGTCACATGTGAAAAATCCACTGGTATCTGAAATTCTAGTGGTTCCAGCCCTTGAGCACTCTGATTCCCTTCCTCTCTTGTCTCAATAAATAGCTGACCTGGTGGAAGGGACAGGTTATCCTCAACCCAGGGTTACCCTTCTCTCCTCCTCTTTCTCTTCAGTAGATTCACACAGATGCCTTGGACAATGGGTGGGGGACATGGACAGGATCTCAGTGAGTGCAGGGGAAGTGGCCAACCCACCTCCTGAAGGAACACATCAATCTAAAAAAAATGAGGGCTCTTCTGCAAGCTCTTAAAACTTTCTCCCACCTTTGGAAACCAGGAGCTCTCCAAGTGTTTGGAGAAAACACCACAGTCGTTGTAGATAAGCACGGAGGCAGCAGGTCTTGCCAGCTATGCAGGTTGGCACAAGAGGCATGGAATTTGGCAACACAGATGAGCATTTCGCTCATAGCCACATACATCCCTTCTCAGGACAGTGTGCTGGCTATGCTGGCAGACTGCTTAAGTCGCTCCCTGGTGAACTCTGGACTGTGAACATGGAGATATTTCACAGCATCATACTTCAAAGGGACACCCCTCAGATAGACCTCTTTGCTTCGCCAAACAACTATCAGCCTCCCTATTCTGCACCAGGGACCCCCTGCCCCACAGCCTGGAGGACAGATGCTTTCTCTTTCTAGTGGACAGGGAAATTCCTCTATGCTTTTCCTCTTGTGCCTCTGCTTTCTAAAATACTACTTAAGACTCAAAGAGAAACGCCCAGACTTCTGTTACTGTTAACATTTTGGCAGAGGCAGCACTGGTTCCCCCTGCTATTTCACTCGGCAAAGGGAATTTTAAAGGAGAGTCCCTCTACAGCCAAACCTTATAACTCGGCAAAAAGGCATGCCACTCGACCAGATTCTTCCATTTCTCAGCCTGACATTATGAATGATAATATTTTAATACCACAAAGACATCTCTTCTCTGAAGGGGTTGTGCGCGTCTTACAAGAGGCTAAGACACCCACCACTAGAAAATATTATACTGTGAAGTGAACACTTTTCTTTCTGGTTCTGCAAACCGGGTCAAGTCCCACTCTTAGTACAAGTTAGTACAGTTCTGCAATACTTCTGTGAACTTCTTTGGTCAGGTTTGGCCTATTCTTCCATAAAAGCTTTTGTCTTGATCAGCAGTTGCTTCCTCCCTAACTTGTGCCTAGGCCAGAGGCCAAGCTTTTTCTCAGTAGGGCTGTGTATCTTAAGCCCCTCAAGAAACCTATCTCCACACCTTGGGATCTTAATTTTGTGTTGGAAAAGCTTACTCTGACCCCCGTGGAACCAGCTTCTTCAGCTTCTTTAAAATGATGTACTTGGAAAACCATCCTCCTGTTGGCCCTCCTCTGCCATTAGGATTTCTGAGCTTCAGGCCATTCCCCCTTTTCTTATTTTTCACAAAGACAGGGTGACTCTCAGTGCTACCCCATCCTTCATGCCTAAGATGGTGAATGAGCTGTCTCTCAAGCAGGCTTTTAATCTGCCCACCTTCTTTCCTAAGCCCCAAAACAGGGGGGGGGGTGATCTTGTACTCTCTAGACATTCCCAAACAACTCAGATTTTACCTGGACAAAACTAAATCCTTCAGGAAGACTGACCAACTTTTCCCTTGTCCTCTAGTCTGGGCCAGCCAGTAAGTTATTGCAGCCTGAATTTCAAAGGCTCTGTCTTCCTGCTACTCACAGTACAGTAAGACCCCATCTTTCTTCACTAGGGCAGTCATTTCCACAGGGGCATTCCACAAAGGGATAGATTTTAAGTTTATTTTGGAGGCAGCTACTTGGATCTCGGTACATACCTTTACCAAACACTACAAAATTGATGCATTGTCTGGGTCCAGGGCAACCTTTGCCAGGTCAATCCCGTCTGGACTGCTGGACAGTGCTTCTGCTCCATAACCAAACACCCTTCTTTCCTCCTTCAGCTCTGGGAATTGACCATTTTTCAGGAATATTGCAACTATGATAAGTAGTTCTACTGTTATGGTAAGTTCTTGCACAAACTTGCTTTCCTTTTTGGATAGAAGATGATATTGATGTAAGCAGTAATTTGGCTGTAGATATTTTTTTCTAGTCTAAAGTATGAAGTATTGAGATAGGGACAGTACTGGAAAGCAGTAGATGACTTGGACTTGGGTAGTTTTGAAATAGGAGTAAATGTAGCCGTTTTCCATATCTGGGGCATAAGCTTGTTAGTTAAGCAGAGGTTGTATATGTGGGTGAGCGTGAGAGAAATGAAGTCCTTACAAAGGTGAGTGAACAAAGTGGCTAGATTGTCTGAGCCTGGAGGAGTATATATTTGTATTTGTTACATTTATGTTTCTGTCTCTTTGGATGTGCTTTCGTGTCTCTGTTGCAGTATTTTGGGATTCCCTGCCTAGGGCAGCCCAACATCCTGCCAGTATACAAAAGCCTTAGGTTGCTCTAAGGTATGCTGTACATCACATGTATGCTGTTTGCGTAGGGTAGGGCATAAAGGTGACGTCCAGATGTACTGTCCTCAGAACTTCTTTGCCACCAGTCCAGGCCTCCATCTCTCAATCGTCTGTCTGAACTTCCATGTCCCATTGCTGGTTTCCGAACTGTTGCAGATAAGTGCCTCATTGTTGTTTTCTTTCTTTTCTTTTGGTTGCTTCTTGGGGTTTCATGTCATCCAAGAAGGGTGGGCGACAGATTCTCCATAAAATCCGCCATAGACATTGTTTATTTTGCATTGGCACCTGACATGACCATGCGCCCTGCTCCATCTGTCAGGCTTTTGTACCAAAGACTCTGCATAGTAAGTTTTGTTCCTTAGCGTTGTATCTGGAGAATCATCGACTTAAGCTTATTCTAAGGATATTATGGAAGGAACTTCCTGCCATGAGGGTCGGCCATCAGGGACGAAGGCTAAAAAACCTAGGATGGAAATCTTCGGCTGTCCAGCCTCTGCTGGATGTTTCTCCCAAGGTAAGTGAATGCACAGAGGTTCGCCCGGCTCTGTTGTTGGATTCCTCTGCCGCAGCCAGGTTGGCGGGGATCCAGCTTTAAGCACGTTTGATAAGGCTTTGCTGGCATCCGTTTCGGACGTTCAGGTAGAACTACAGTTGATTGTTTCTGAGGGGTCTAAGGGTGTTCCTCAGATTTTAGTTAGGGAAGACGTTCCTGTTACTGTTATTGAATCCTGTTCTGGGTCAGTGCTTTCCAGGTTTTACAAGGCAGATGTCCCAGTAAAGAAAAAAAAAACTAAACATGTTTCTCCTGCTGCTAGGGGTCCACAGAGTGAGTGGCAGGCTTTCACTCAGGGGTTGTTTAATGCTTTGATGGCATTGAAACCTCCTCAGGGGCTTTCATTTTCAGTTCCCCTTGGTCCTCTACTCCACTTAAAAGACCTAGGACACAGGATTCCTCTGAGTAGTTGGATTCTGATGAGGAATCCATTGCATACTCTTCTCAGATTCCTTCTTCTTTGGACTGTGGGTCTGAGGAAGAGGCATCTATTAGTCCTGATACTCCGTTTGAAGAAATTTGTTTTGGGAATACAGTCTCCAGGATGATGTTTTTTTTTTTTTTTTAAATGGGATTGTGCTGAGGTGTCTGAAATCCATAAAGAGGTACTATGGCTTGTTGCAGATGGAGTCTCCAAACCCTTCTGCTATTCCTCATGATGTCCTTCAAGGATGCAACTGCAGTCCTTACATAGGGTTGTCCTGCCTCAGGCAGCCCTTCGGTCGGCCGGATTCCAAAGTCTGGGTCCGGCGTCAGCTGTTGTCGCCCTTTCCCCGACGTCAGAGCGCCTGGGGTATAAAAGCGTCAGCCGACGCCATCTTCTCCAGTCTTTCTTGCCACGTGGCAGCCGAAGCAGAAGCAGTTCGCAAGTGCCGGTCGGCCAGCTCCTGTGTTTTCAGCTACTGAAGTCTTCAAAAAAGCTAAGTACCCCGTTGGGGACCTTTTCTTGCCTCAGCCGATGTCAGATAAAACTGTAAAAATTAATAATTGTTTAACTTGTGGGAAACAAATACCTCATAAGGATTTCCACTCTTACTGCTTACCCTGCCTAGGCCCAGAACACAACGTCTCGGCCTGTACAGCTTGTGCTTCTTTCAATAGACGCACTCTTAGGCGTCGGTCAGAGTTTGCACAGGATTATTTTGGGGAAGATTTCTGTTATATCATGCCGTCGGAGCTTCCGACAGCACATTTACCTAAAAAACCGGAAGGATAAGGATCGACATTCGCAGTCCGCGGTCTCGGCCGACACCACGCTTAGGCCTACCGCGAGTGTCTCTGTCTCTTCTGAGCCGGTTTCACAACCGCTACAGACCGACGACACCGCCCCACCGGTTACTTGGGTACCGGAGGCCAGCTCGGTGCCGGTTTCTGTTCTCCCCTCTGAGACCGTAGCCCAGGATACTTCTGACACCATTTCAGTGGATAAGACTACTCCAGCACGCGGGGCTGCCAGGCCTCCAGTGTCTATGTCCATTAAGGCCTACACACGTGCTAAGGCTGCCAAACAGGCTAAGTCTCTCCCTCCAAGATCTGTTTCTCTGGGATCCACTTCTGGTTCTCAGATTTTAAGTTTAGCTGAGGACCTTATTTCTTTAATTAGGGGTTCTCAGCCACATCCAGAGAGAGGCTCACAGCCGCCTTCTGTCAAGAGGCCTAGGGTTGAGCAGGTAGATCCCCAGTCCTCCGATGAGGCCTCAGGTGATTCTGCACATTCAGACTACCAGGAGGAGGCCTTCTCAGCCTACGAAGATTCTGATGCGGAGGAATCCATTCCCTCTGCTTCTCCTCCTGAGTTTTCCTTTGGGGAAACGCTTCATTCCATGAGGGAACACTTCAAATGGCAGGGCCAAGAATACTCAGATTCTAGGAAAAGGTTAAGGGAATTTTTAAAGCTACCTCAGCATTAGACCCTTAGCTATTCCTCCAGTTTTAAATGTTTTAGATGATGTGTACTTAGAATCTAGTGTTTCCCCTGACTCCCTCCCCCCTCCTCCTGTCAAGCCAGACAGGTACTACAGGGTCCCAGACACGCATCAATTTCTGTACAAGGGCCATACTGCTGACCCTGAAACTATTTCTCAGGGGCCTAAAGGGGTTTCCTCCACTACTGCTAAGAATCCATTTCCTTCGGAAAGAGATTCTAGGGCTTTAGAAAGGTGGGGCAAGAAAGTATACACATCCTCCACCCTTTCTATGCGAGCATTAAATTGTCAATTTCATATGATTCAGTATCAGGAATACATGTTGGATGACTTGCAAAAGAAATTGGCTTCCCCTGAACCCTTAGATAGAAAGGGGTTACAGGAATTGGTTCATAATACTCAGCAGGTTAGCAACCATTTCCTTCAGTGTGGATATGATGCATTGGAAGCTTCATGTAGAGCAGCAATGACAGGTGCGGTCATACGCAGACATGCTTGGTTAAAGGAACAAACATTGCCAGACCATGTGAAAGTTAAGCTTTTGGACGCACCACTAGAGAAACATAAGCTATTTGGTGCTACTGCACAAGAGGTTTTAAAGAAAATAGAGGAAAAGGCAAAATCAGTGCAAACAGTCAAAGATTTCCTCCAGGCACAGCCTCCAAGATTCAGCAGGAATTGGCCTTCTAAGCATTGGTCCTTTCCAGACACAGACAAATTTCAAAGAGGCAAAAACAGATGTGGCCGAGGTAGAGGGCAAACTTGAGGCTCTTACAGAGGATGTCAATGGCAGCCTCCGAACCAGAGAGGTGGGGCAGGACCTTCCACTGCTCCGCAGGGGCAATCTCAATGACTTGACTTTGGCTCCGCCATCCAGGGCTCAATTAGAAGCACCTTTGGGCGGAAAATTATCTTTATTCTCACAAAATTTGCACAATATTACAAAGGACAAATGGATACTGGAGATAATAGACAAAGGATACAGATTCCATTTTCATACACTACCAACAAGACATGGCAGGCCAAACCTGCCACCAAATCAAAAGGCAGAGGCACTCAAACAAATAACAAACCTACTTCAAATAAGAGCAATAGAAAAGGTTCCTTCTGCAGAACAAGGCCAAGGATTTTATTCAAGACTGTTCCTTGTTCCAAGAAAAGAAAACCAATGGAGACCCATTCTGGACTTGTCCGCACTGAATACTTACCTTATTGTGCCAAAATTCAAAATGCTGACTTTACAGCAACTCCTTCCCATGCTGGGCAAGGGGTCTTGGCTGGTAACTTTGGACCTCAAGGAGGCATACCTGCATGTCCCAATCAGACAAAGTTGCAGAAGATACCTCAGATTTCTTGCAGGCTCAGAGCATTATCAATTCTCAGCATTGCCCTTTGGCTTATCTACTGCGCCCAGAGTGTTCACGAAATGCCTGGCATCAGTAATTGCACATTGCAGACTTCAGGGGATACACATATACCCTTACCTGGACGACTGCCTTATACAAGCGGACAGCCAACAAGTCTTGTTAAAAAACTTGGACTATGTAATTTACCTACTGCAGGCCTTGGGATACACAGTCAATATTCAGAAATCAAGTCTCGTACCATCCCAGCAAATACCTTTCCTGGGTGCCACACTGGACACAAACACCCAGAAGGCATTTCTGACAAAAGAAAAACAATTACCAGAATACTTCAGAAAATTGGCAACACACACCCAGATGACAGCAAGGAAAATCCTGCAGGCCCTGGGCTTCATGGCATCTTGCATTCTTCTGATTCCACACGCAAGGCTGCATATGAGGAAACTACAATGGTATCTAAAAAGTCTATGGTCTCAACACAGCCACAGCGTGGAAGCATTGATCCCACTCATTCCATGCCTTCAAAAGGAATTTCTGTGGTGGGCTCAAGCAAGCCAGATAAACAAAGGTCTGCCTTTCAGCAAGCCTCATACAAGTCACACCATTACAACATACGCCTCAGACCATGGATGGGGGCCGCACATGGAGGACAGATGCATTCAAGGACAATGGACACAAAAAGAAAAGCACCTGCACATCAACCAAAAAGAAATGATGGCAGTGATACATGCAATCAAGGCCTTCGAAAAGTTCATGCATCAGGGCCATCTACTAATAAAGACAGACAATACCACAGTTATGTGGTACATAAACAAGCAAGGAGGTACCCATTCCTACCCTCTTTGCAGACTGGCAATGAATCTCTGGGATATTTCCCTACAATTGAAAATAGAGCTACAATCCCAGTTTGTACCAGGAAAGGACAATGTTCTGGCGGACAGCCTAAGCAGAAACACCATGGATCCACACGAATGGATGTTGCATCCAGACATTTTCTTACAAATAACTCAAGCACGGGGAAGGCCGAGCATAGATCTTTTTGCCTCCCACCTCAATCACCATCTGAAAAAGTTTTGCACAAGGACATACCATCCTCAAGCATGGAAGGTGGACGCTTTCTCCTTCAGTTGGAACTCTCTAACACTATATGCCTTCCCACCTCTTCCTTTGATGACCAAGGTGTTACTAAAGATCAAGACAGAGCAACCGAAAGTCATACTGATAGCTCCAGACTGGCCAAGACAACACTGGTACCCACTGCTACGGAGCTTGACACACAACAATCTGTGGCTCCTTCCTCAATGGCCACTTCTTCTGACACAGCACAATTACAGGACACTACACCCCAGCTTGAAAACATTGAAGCTGACAGCTTGGGAGATTCCATGACTATGCCTCAGGATACACTTTCCAAAAGGGTAAGAGATATCATGCTGGAGGCGCGCAGACCTTCCACTAGAAAAGCATACTCAGCAAAATGGAAGAGATTTCTTATCTGGAACAGCGAAAAGGGTCAAGACCCATCAGTGATGAGCATTCCACAGATCCTAGAATATTTGGCTGAAATGCTCCACAATGGCCTTTCATATTCTTCCATAAAAATACATGCTTCAGCAATATCTGCCAAATATAACACTGAACTGCCTGTATTTTCTCACCCATTGCTAAGACAGTTTCTAAGAGGTATAAAGAACATCAACCCTCCAAGGAAACCACCAGTGCCTGCATGGGACCTCAACTTCATGCTGGAAAAATTAACTCTTCCTCCCTTTGAACCAGCAGCATCTTCAGAGTTGCAATTTCTGTCTTGGAAGACAGCTTTCCTTCTGGCAGTAACCTCAGCAAGAAGAGTCTCTGAGCTACAGGCCCTTATGGCAATACAACCATTTCTCATTTTTCATCAGGACAGAGTTTCTTTGAGAACCAATCCATCATTCATGCCAAAGGTGGTATCCAGGGTGTCCCTGAATCAAGCTATTCACCTGCCTACCTTCTTCCCCAATCCTCAAAATAAAGGAGAGACACTTCTGCACACCTTGGACATACACAGACAGTTGTGCTACTATTTGGACAGAACAAAGTCTTTCAGAAAATCTGACCAACTTTTTGTAGCTTACGCTGCTGGATTGCAGGGAAAACCAATTTCCAAACAGACAATTTCTAAATGGATTGGAAATTGCATTTGATTCTGCTATTCTTTTCATGGAAAAACTGTGCCAGCTGAAATCAGGCCACATTCCACCAGAGCTACAGCCACCTCCACAGCCTTTTTAAGAGGAGTGGCAACAAAGGACATTTTAGAAGCTGCTACATGGAGCTCCATGCATACATTTTCCAAGCATTACAACCTGCCCTTATATTCCAGATCCAGAGCAGGGTTTGCTTCTGCAGTCCTGCAGGGCATTTTAGCTACACCATCTTTCTCTTAGTGCCTACCACCCCTAGGTTGGCTATGGTATTCAACCCATATGCAAGGACTGCAGTTGCATCCTTGAAGGACATAGTACAGTTTTGTACCTACCATAAATGTAGATGTCCGATAGGTATGCAACTGCAGTCAGGTTTTCCCTCCCACCTACCCCTCTGTGGTATTCTTTTGGGTTTCTACCCCTCATTTTAGCTACCTGGGGTAATCTATTATGGTGTATTTGTTTTTATGTTGTTGTACTTGTCTGGAATTTTTTCTCTATTTTCAAAATTTAGCCTTCCTTAGAGGGCACCTGGCATCTGGGGCAAGAAACACTGAAGAAGATGGCGTCGGCTGACGCTTTTATACCCCAGGCGCTCTGACGTCGGGGAAAGGGTGACAACAGCCGATGCCGGACCTAGACTTTGGAATCCGGCCGACTGAAGGGCTGCCTGAGGCAGGACAACCCCATATGTAAGGACTGCAGTTGCATACCTATCGGACATCTACATTTATGGTAGGTACAAAACTGTACTTTTTGGCTGCTTTTTTTTGGTTGCATGTTCAAATACCTCTAAAGCCCTCGATTCCCAGCCCCCTGCTCCCAAGAAACCTGATACGTTATATAGGGTGCCTGATGACTGTAACTTTTTGTACAAGTGTCCTGCTGATGACCCCTCTGTGGTGTCTGTAGTCTCTGATAAGCCCTCTCAATTGCATCCTTTGCCCAAATTAATGCCTCCTGATAAAGACAGCAGAACCATGGAAAGGCTAGGTAAGAAAGTTTACACCTTGGCTACCCTGGCTTTAAGGGCTATTAATCATCAGACGTATGTGTTGACTCTCCTTTCTCAGGCTTGTCAGGTTATTTCTGACCTTCCAGACTCTGAGGGTAAAACTTGTGCTCTTTCCCTGTTAGGGACTTTCTCACAGGTGGTTTGTTATTCCATCAGGTGTAGTTATGGTGCAGCAAATGTTTCTTCTAGGGCTGCTGCTTTTGGGTCAGTGATGAGGAGGTATTCCTGGCTTCGGCTTCAAACATTCCCTGATGATATCGAGGCTAAGCTGATGGATGCCCCTCTTAATAATAATCACTTGTTTGGGGAGGCTGCTGCTACTTTAAGTCCCTTCAGGTTAAGGGGAAGGCTTTACAGGAACTCGAACATGTGTTTTTCTCTTCTGTTCCTAAATTTCAGAGAAACTACCCCAGTAAGCCAGCCTTTGTTCACAGGCAATCTTGCCTTCCTTCTAAGAGCAGAAAGAGGGTAAGCTGGCTCCTCCTGCTAAGGCTACACAGACTTCAGGGACTCGGATGTCTTCCTTTCCTAAGAAACCAGGTACTGTCTGACTATCCATTTCTTCCCAGCCGCGTTCCTCTTTCTCTTCACCTCGCTCTCTCTTTCTGTTTGGCTCCAAATTACTCATACTGGAATCTGTCCATTGTTCACCAGGGGTATTTCATGGTGTGAAAATACCTTCCCTGTTTTTATGGGCATTCCTCAGCCCCTTCAGGAACAGCACACTTTTTTCCTAGAGGTGCTTTAAGATCTTTTGACTCTGGGTACTATTCAAGAGGTGCCTGTGTCCCAAAAGGAGGGGGGGTTACTCAAGGATGTTTCTAGTACCCAGAAAAGAGGGTACTTGGAGGCCTATTCTAGACCTCACTCATCTAAACACTTTTCTGAAGGTGCCCAATTTTCAAATCTTGTTCCTTCAGACTTTGTTCCCTCTTTTACTTCTATAGGCTTATATGGCATCTATGGAGCTTAAGGATACTTATCTTCATATTCCAATCTATCCCCCTTTCAGGAAATTTTTGCCTTTTTCTGTTGTTTCCTGGTATTTCAGATGTCCTTCTATTCACATGTTGCAGTATTCTGTATATATGAGTTTTCTCCTCTTGCTACTTGAACGTCCAGCCAGTATACAAAAGATTTCAGTCACTGTATGGTGCATGGGGCGTCTGACATGGTCAGCAGAGCATGGGCTATAAAAGTGACATCTGCGTGCACCAGACCTCAGAACTTCTTAGCTGCCAGTCAAACGTCAGGTGTTCCTGCCTTCCTGGCCATCAGATTCTTGATCAGATACCTATACTCAGGTAAGTACCTCATTGTGGAACCTTTTCAGTCATTGTTTTCTAATGCTTGTTCATGTTATCCAGAAAGGGAAAGTTTAAGTGCAGACATCAGATACCACACAAAGAAACCCACGATCTTTGCTTGTTTTGTTTGGGTAAATTGCACGATTACAAGTCCTGCCCTATCTGCCAGGCTTTTGGTCCCAAAACTCTATGTAGTCGACTCCACATGCTCAAATATTTAGAGAACCAACATCTTAAACAGTTAGCGCTAGGTATGGAGGGATGTTCTTCGTGTTTCACCGTTGCAGTCATCACCTGGGGTTATCCCTGCTGTGGTAGTCCTCGGCCAGCCTGAATACCAGAGCCAATTTTTTTTTTGCGTCTGCTGCAGTCGCCTGTAGTCTGACGTCAAGTCGTCAGTGCTATAAAGCAAGGCAGTCAAAGTCATTACATCAGTCTTTCTTGCCATGGAGCCCATAGCAGAAACAGTTCGCACGAGTGCTGGTCGGTCGCTACCAGGAGTCTAATTTCAGCTGAAAACATCTAAAGCTAAGTATTCTGTTGGGGATCCTTTTTTCTTGCACTAACCGATGTCCGAAAAAGTTTACAATAGTCTCGCCTGCGGAAAGCAGATCCCACACTGAGACTTCCATTCTTACTTTCTCACTTGTGTAGGCCCAAACCACGACGTCCCTCGTTGCCGGTTCTGTGCCCTAGTTAATGCGAGAACCGTTCGCTGTAGAGCTCTTTTCGTAGACAGTTATTTTCGTGTTCCATCTTCACATTCTGATATGGCATCCATTAGCCAACGGTCTGTGGACATTCAAAAAAAGCGTACAGATAAAGATAGAGACAAGCCGCACATGGCTAAGCCTTCCGACGATGCTACCGCTAAGCAGGTCATCAGTTCTCTAGAATTCAGTGAGGCGCTTTGCAGCCCCTGATGCCCGATTCGATATCTACACAGGCCTCTACCGAGACCCTTTTGGAGCCCTATATGCTGCAGAAATCATTGTCTTCCGAGCCTTTGGCTGCCTCAATTGGGTCCGGAGCCACTATGCAGGCACGGGCTTCCAAGGAGGCCTTTCACACTACCAAATCTAGACAAAAAGATGTCTTCTCTCACAACTACCGTTTCTGTCAGACAAATGGATTCTCTCAGGCCTAGAAGCCAAGCCACTCCTAGGAAGTATGCTTCTAGCCACCATCTTGCTACTGCTCCACCCCAAGCACAAATGCTGAAAATGGCGGAGGATCTCATCTCACTTGTCCGGGGTAGTCAGGCCACAACTTCTAAAAGGAAAAGGCACCCTTCTCCAGAAATTATGACAGAACAGGATTCTGAGGAATCTGACTATTCAGTTTTTGAAGAGGAACAGCATCCCTTAACTGCTTATGAGGATTCGGACGCAGAGGAAGCCATCCTTTCTGCCTCCCCTCCAGAAGACCTTTCCTGTGGGGAAACCCTTCACTCCCTCAGGGAACATTTCCAATGAGAATCCCAGGACTTCCCACAGTCTTAAAAAAAGACTTAGTTTCTTGACCTGCCTCAGCACAGACCCCTTGGTCATCCCCCCTATTTTAGAAGTGGTGGATGATGTTTTCCACAAATCCAGCTTAGCCCCTGACGCCCTCCCTCCTGCTCCCAGTAAACCTGACAGGTACTACGGAGTACCAGACCCTCTCAAATACTTGTACAGAAATCCTGCTGCAGACCCAGAGGTTATTACACAGGGATCTAAAGGAGCTAAGACTAGTTCTGCCAAAAATCCTCTTCCTTCTGACAAGGACTCCATAGCTCTGGACAGATGGGGTAAAAAAGTATACACCTTAGCTATCAGTGCACTCAATTGTCAGTTCCATATGTTAAAATATCAACAACACACTTTGGAACTATTAAAACAGCAAATTTTTACTTTTCCTGACTGTGACAATTCAAAAGAGTTAGCAGATTTACTGCACTCTGTTTGTCAAGTGGCCAAACACCCATTACAGTGTGAATATGATGCCCTAGAAGCCTCTAGCAGGGCAGCAGTGACAGGATCTGTTGTTAGGAGACCTGCATGGCTGAAGGAACAACCTCTCCCTAATCATGTTAAGTCTAAACTTATTGATGCACCCCTAGATACGGAGCGCTTGTTTGGGGAAAAAGCAGAAGAGTTGCTTAAAAAGATGGAAGACGAAGCAAAATCTATACAAACTGTAAAAGATTTTTTTCAGGTACAACCCACCAGGTTCAGCGGGAACTTTCCCTCTAAGCATTGGACCTTCCCTGCACCTAGCAGACAGGGCCAAGGTAAGCTCCACAGGGACAGACCATCCAGGCCCCTATCCCAGGGCCAGCAGAGAAGCAAACAATGAACCACCTCTGTCTCTAAGGCAGGGAGTTCTAAGTCAACCTTCTATGGCAAACACTCACAATGACTCTCCCTCCTCCCTCTACCCTCTCTTCACTCATCAAAGACTAGGAGGAAGGATCTCCCTCTTCAAAGACAATTGGCTTTCTGTAACAAAGGACCAGTGGGTCTTAAAGATCATTTTTCAGGGATACAAATTCTCATTCAGCGAACTCCCACTTCCAAGAGGGTACCTGGACTTAACTCTAAATCAGTGGCAGAGGCATTGAAACAGGTACAAACTCTCGTATCCCGGGGGCAGTAGGACCTGTACCCTCAGATCAAACAGGCAAGGGATTTTTTTCCAGACTACTACTTGTTCCCAAATGCTTGGCCCCAGCCATAGCATTCTGCAGACAAAGAAATATACAGATTTACCCTTACTTGGATGACTGCCTCATTCAGGCAGAGTGCAAAGAAAAGCTTTTCCAAAACCTTCTGTTTGTCAAATCACTCCTAACTTCCCTAGGGTTCACCATCAATGAGAAGAAATCCAAGCAAAACCCCACCAGGAAGATCATTTTCTTGCAAGCTCTGCTAGACACAGCATCCCAAATGGCCTTTTTATCCCCAGAAAATCAGAGCTTTCTGCCTCTCTACCCAGCTGGCTTCCAGAAGTCAGTTCACCGCGAGAAAGTTCCTGCAAGCCCTGAGATACATGGCATCCTGCATCCTTCTCATTTCTCTGGCCAGGCTTCACATGAGAAAACTTCAGTGGTATCTATTGGTGCCAGCACTCAGTCCCTAGAGGCCTCGCTCCCTCTGATCCCATGTATAACGGCCGAGTTTCTCTGGTGGTCACAGACCTGTACCAGGATCAATGGTCTTTCATCCTCTGCCCTACCGGCCAGACCATCACCACCGACACCGCAGACATTGCTTGGGTCACTCACCTAGCAGTCGGGTGCATCCAAGGTCCTTGGGATGCCCAGTAACGTCACTTGCACAGCAGTCAGAAAGAAATGATGGCAGTACAAAAGGCTCTGACATCTTTCAAACCCCATCTCAGGCCAGGGGTTCTTCTTATAAAAAGACACCACCACAGTAATGTGGTATATCAACAAACGGGGGGGGGCCCCAATCTTATCCCCTGTGCAGGTTAGCCATGAGCCTCTGGCTAGCAGCCACCTCCATGGGTCTACACCTAATTGCCCAATACCTACCAGGGGTCAACAACACCCTGGCACACCACTTAAGCAGAAACTTACTGGACCCCCACGAATGGCAGCTCAACGGGGAAATCTTTTTGCAAATCACTCAAAAGTGGGGGACTCCGGAAGTGCATCTCTTTGCCTCACACCTCAACCACCAGCTGCAAAAGTTCTGTACCAGGAAGTATCACGTAGCGTGGAAGATGGATGCCTTGACCTTCCCCTGGAACTCCCTCTTTCTATATGCTTTCCCTCCTCTGCCCCTTATTCCCAAGGTACTGATCAAAATAAGGGAGGAGAGACCAAAGGCCATCCTCATTGCTCCAGATTGGCCCAGACAGCATTGGTACACCTTACTGCACAGCCTGACCTTACAGCCACCCAAGCAGCTTCCCCTGATCTCAGACCTCTTGACCCAGGGGAGGGGGAAGATACTGCACCCAGACTTAGACTCTCGATCTCTCAGCATGGCTTGTACCTTAAAAGCTAACAAGGAGTCCCTGTTAAGCAAACCGGTCCTAGACATCATCACAGAGGCCAGAAGACCCAGCATCAGAAAATCATGCACAGGAAAATGGAAAAGATTCTGCTTCTGGAGACGGTCCAAAGGGGCCAGTACCCCCCATCCGTCCATCCCTCGTATCTTGGATTACCTAGCCGAGTTGCTCAATAGTGGCCTCTTTCTTTTCTATTAAAATCCATGCCTCAGCCATTTCTGCTCATTTCGACTCAGACCCACCCCTCTTCTCTCATCCTTTGATTAAGAAATTCCTTAGAGGGGCTTCTAATATCAGACCTCCCAGAAGGCCTCCTACACTACTCTGGGACCTGAATTATGTTCTGGAAAAACTAACCTTTACCTCCTTTCGGACCTACTGCTTCTATAGAATTGAAATACCTGTCCTGGAAGACTGCCTTCCTACTAGCTATCACCTCAGCCAAAAGGGTATCAGAGCTTCAGGCCCTCATGGCTGTTGAGCCCTTCATCATTTTCCATTCAGACAGGGTCTCCCTGAGGATTAACCCCTACTTTATGCCCAAGGTGGTATCTGATGTGACCCTTAACCAGGCCATACACTTACTCAGCTTCTTTCCCAACCCTCAGAACAAGGGGGAAAGAATTCTTCAGTCGCTAAATGTGCACCGACAACTCCGATACTTTCTGGACCGTATAAAACCTTTCAGAAAAACAGACAAACTACTTGTCAGCTTTGCCTGTTGGGCAGAGGGGATGCACATTTCCAAACAAACCATTTCCAAATAGATATCACACTGTAGCCATTTTTTGCTACAGACCACATGGGAACCCCCCTGTCCAAGTCTGTCCATACCCATTCCACTAGAACAGCCTCCACTTCCACAGCCTTCCTCAGAGGAGTCCCCACCAGGGACATCTTGGAAGCTGCCACCTGGACCTCTATCCATACCTTTACAGAGTATTACCACCTACCTCTTTTTTTAAGTCTAGGGCAGGGTTTGCCTCTGCAGTTCTGCAGGGCCTGCTGTCCCATGCCTAGGACTCCAATTTTTCCTTCCACCCCTCTCCTCAGCTTTGGGAATCCTCCCACAGGTGATGACTGCAACAGTGAAACACGAAGAACATAGTACAGTCATGTACAACTTACCATAAATGTAGATGTTCGAGTGTATTCACTGTTTCAGTCCTGGTTTCCCTCCCTCCATCCCCCATATAACATCTTTCCCTAGGGGGGGACATAAGCTTCCCAAGGTGGTTTTTGGCCACCAGGACCACCTTTCCTTAAGTCCTTGTGCTTCTGACAGGTTAGGGCAAGAAAAACTGATTTAATGATGGATTGCTTTATAGCACTGACGACCTGACATCAGACTGCAGGTTACTGCAGCCGATGCAAAAAAACATTGATGCTGGTATTCGGGCCGGCTGAGGGCTACCACAGCACGGATAACCCCCTGGTGATGACTGCAACAGTGAATACACTCGAACATCTACATTTATGGTAAGTATACACAACTGTACTTTCTTCCAACATGTTTGCCGAACCACCAAAGAAGAAGGCCAAGACCCCAAGGCCTGCTACTCTCTGTGCCTCTACCATCCCACGCTCAGCCTCTGGCCAGTGTCAGCCTGGTTGAACACTTGGGCTCTGCCACCCCAAATATAGCAGATACCTCTTCGGAAGCCGCACAATTCTGCACGGAAGGCACGTCCATGGAGGCTTTATGGACATTGGTCTCCGCCGAGGGGGAACCAGGGCTCTCAGCAGGACATTTTAAGTGGGAATCATCTGAGATTACTGAGGTACAAAAAAGGTATTATGAACTTGTCCAGATGGACTCCCCAACCCCTACTGCTGTTCCTCACATTCTTCCAGCATTTCTGGATGCTTTTTCAGCAGCATCCTTGAATTCAGACTCCATATCCCCAGCTCCATGCAGACCTGGTCTATAAAGTCCTTGAAATAGCAAAATTTCTAGTAAAATGTCCAGCTGCAGACCCAGCCACCATTTCTATATCCACTGACGAAGCTTCAAAACTACTGCCTTCCATTACCCTCCTCCATGCTGACAAGGACAGCAAAACCATGGAGCATTTGAGGAAGAAGATATACATATCTGCAACTCTGGCTTTCAGAGCAGTCAGTTACCAGATGCACATGTCTAAATATGCTTTATCCCTCTTGGGTAATATTTCCAAACAATTGTCTGACTCCCCAGACTCAGCAGCCAAAGCTCAATTGTGGTGCTCCCTTGTTTCCCTGACTTCTCAGGTCACCAGGCACTCTACAACTGCCACTATGATGCTGCTGAGGCCTCAACCAGGTCAGCGGCCTCAGCATCTGCCCTAAGAAGGTACTGCTGGTTACGCCTTCAGTCCCTACCACATGATTTTAGGGCTATGCTGGTAGTTGCTCCTTTGGACAACTCAGCCCTATTTGAAGCAAAGGTCGCAGACTTGTTCAAGTCCTTGCAACAAAAATGAAAAGAGATGGAAGATTTAAAGCATCTATTGGTATCCCCAGTTTCAAAATTTCAAATAAATTATCCTTCAAATACTCAGTTTATCAGAAAGCACTTAAGGCCTGCTCCCATTTTTAGGCCTAGGAAAACCACCATGAAGCAGTCCACTCCTGCTAAAGCCACACCATCTACCAGCCAGAGGACGCCCTTTCAAGATAGGGCGGGTAGTGTGTGACTACCTGCCAACCTTGAAACCCCCACCCCCTCCCTCTGTCTCTCTCTCTCTCTCTCTCTCTCTACTTAAGTCTCTCACTGTCTCCAAATATGGAGACTCATCACTTCAGACAAGTGGTTTCTTTCAGTAATAGAACACGGGTACTTCATTCCACCAAAGAGAAAGGGAATTCCCCCAGCCCCCAAAAGAACAACTTCCCCTCTTAAAACCAGTGCTAGACAACCTTATGGCTCAAGGTACCATCCAGCCGGTCCCACAGTCTGCTGTGGAAAAAGCTTTTATTCTAGAATTTTTCTAGTTCCAAGAAAAGATGGTGCCTAGAGACCAATTCTAGACCTCTCAAATCTGAACCTCTTCCTTCATGTACCCACTTTTAGGAGGCTTACATTGCCAACTCTCTTCCCCGCTCCTCCTCCCTCAAGGGTTCATGGCCACCTTGGACATCAAGGATGCCTGCCTCCATATCCCTATAAGGCCCAGCTTCAGGAAGTACCTACGGTTCTCAGTGGCCTCTTCTCAGTTTCAGTTCTCTGCCTTGCCTTTTGGACTTTCCACTGCACCCAGAGTCTTCACCAAATGTCTGGCACCAGTGAATGCCTTCTGCAGGACACAAGGGATCCAAATATTCCCCTGTTTGGACGACCTGCTCATTCAAGCAGACTGCAAACAGTCCTTGCTGCACTTGCAAAAAACCATTGAACTTCTACAGTCCCAAGGGTTTCAGATCAATTACCCAAAATCTTAACTGGAACCTACACAAGACATAGTCTTCCTGGAGTGCAGGATTCGAACAGACATCATGAAAGGCCTCCTCAAAAGGTGAAAAGCTTGACATATCTGCTTTTGGTACCTCATGCTCCTGGGATACATGGTTTCCACTATACCTATCCTGCCTTTAGGAAGACTTCACATGAGGAAACTGCAGTGGTACCTCAGGTCTGTTTGGACACAGCATTCCCACCTCCTAGAGTACAGGGTGCCCCTCCTACCCTGACTCAAACAAGAGATACATTGGTGGCTGAATCAGGTGAAGCTCAGCCCGGGTCTTCCACTCCAGTCCTCTCAAGCAAAACAGATTATGTACACAGACGCCTCAGACCTTGGTTGGAGAGCGAATCGGGCACCTAAAAGTGCAGGGAGCGTGGCCAGTACCACACAGGAAAGAGCACAACAGTGTGAGAGAAATGAGGGAATACTACCGGCCCTGCTAGCCTTCCAAACCAGACTTCAACAAGGACCCATAAAGCTGTTTACAGGCAATACAACAGTGCTGTGGGGTATCTGAACAACCAAGGGGGAACCAAATCTTACTTACTTTGCACACTAGCTCTCCTGGTGTGGGAACTGGCCACCAGAAAGGGAGTTACTCTACAGGTGGTATACATACCTTCCCAACAGAATTCTCAGGCAGATTACCCCAGCAGGTCAACAAGTATGGCCCATGAATGGATGCTACGCAGGGAGGTCTTCCTGGAGCTGGTCCACCGATGGGGTACACCTCAAATAGACCTGCTTGCCCCTGCCATCAACAGGCAACTTCCCTCCTTCTGCAGCAGACTGCCACAACCACTGGCGATGGCAACAGATGCTTTTTTCAATTTTATGGAAGGGCATGTTTCTATATGCATTCCCCCCTTCCCTCTTATTCAGAAGGTCCTGCTGAAGATCCAGCAGGACAGACCAAAAATCTTGCTGGTAACTCTTTTGGCCAAGACAGCATTGGTTCCCCCTCCTCCTGCAGGTATCCAAAGGCAGTCACCACAAGTTACCCCTCAGAGTGGACCTTCTCACACAGGACAAGGGAACCTAAATCCACCCACAATGGCAATCTTTTCACCTCACTCTGTGGGTGATAGGATTCTTATCCCTTTCAGACACCTTTACAGCGAGGATGGGCTTACTGTCCCGCTGGAGGCCAGGAAATCCAATACCAGGAGATCTTGTGTATCCAAGTAGAAAAGATTTGCCATATGGTATCTTAAAAGGCAGTTGGACCCATTGCAAAGCGAAACTCCTCTAGTACTGCCCTACCTTTGTGAACTTTTGCAAACAGGGTTAGCATTCTCATCCATTAAGACCCATTTGTCTCCCATTTCTGCCTTCCTTCCTTAGGACCCCCCCCCCTTAACTTACAGATTGCCTGCAAAGCTGTTCCTTAAGGGGGTACTTCATCTCAGGCCACCAAGGAAGCCCATTCCCCCTCCATGGGACCTCTACTATGTTTTATAGAAGCTCACACTCCCCCATTCGAGCCAGCATCAAAAGCTTCCCTAAAACACTGTACATGGAGAACTATCCTTCTAGTGGCCTTGACCTCAGCTAGAAGTGTGTCTGAGTTGCTAGCCATCATGGCTATTCCACCCTTCCTCATATTCCACAGAGATAGGGTAACCCTTAGAACCAACCCATCCTTCAAGCCCAAGGTGGTCAATGACCATTCTTTAAATCAAGCCATCCACTTACCCACTTTCTTTCCCAACCCACAGGGAAACAGTGAGTACTACATTCCCTGGATGGGCACAGACAGCTCAGATTTCAGGTTCTATCTACACAAAACCAGCTGACCAACTGTTTATCACTTTCCATGCCAGGGCCCTAAGAAAAGCAGTGTCTAAGCAAACCATTTCAGCGTGGATTTCCAAAGCTATTACCTTTTGCTACAAACACCATGGGAAATCCTTGCAAGGCAGTGTTAATGCACTTACCACAAAAGCAATGGCTTCCTCTGGAGCATTCTTCAAAGGCTTGGATACTTCCACTATCCTTGAAGCAGCCACTTCGTCTTCTGTGCACACCTTCACAAAGCATTACAAGATTGACCAGATTTCCTGGTCCAGAGCTGGATTTGCCAGGGCTATCTTCCATGAATTCCTAGAGAATTCTACTAGGCCACTTCCCCCTTCCTCACAGTGAGCTTTGGCACTCACCCATTTGCACAGAATGCTGCAACATGTGAATAGAAGGACATAGAAAGGTTGTGTAAAATCTTACCATAGCCATAGATGTCCTTCTCTTCCATGTTGCAGTATTCCTTCCCTCCCATCGACCCCTCCTATTATCTGTCAGTTCCCCTTTTGAATGGCACAGGACTTGCATTACCTTCTCTGGGATTAGTTCTGACTGGGGAGCTCAGTTCTGAGGTCTGGTGTGCGCAGACATCACTTTTATGGCCCACGCTGTGCTGGCTACGTCAGATGTCCTATGCACCATACAGTGACTGAAATCTTTTATATACTGGCCAGACGTTTAGGTAGCAAGAGGAGAAAACCCATATGTACAGAGTACTGCAACTTGGAAGAGAAGGGCATCTATGGTTATGGCAAGATTATACACACCTTTTCTTTCTCTGCTTTGCCCTTTGGCCTTTCTACTGCCCCCAAGGGTACTTGCCAAGTGCTTTGCTCTTGTGATCGTTTTTTGCAGGCTTCAGGGGATCCAAGTATTTCCTTACTTGGATGACCTGCTGATTCAAGCATCCTCTCCAGAGATCCTGTTGCAAAATCTTCATTTTGCCACCTCTCTTCTTCAGAGCCTGGGGTTCAGAATGAACTTGAACAAGTCTTTTCTGACTCCTCCTCAGGACCATGTTTTTCTGGGTTGCAAGGTCTTAACTCACATTTTTTCAAACTTTTCTTCCTCTGACCTCTGTTTTAGCCAGTGAGTTTCTCAGAGCTCTAGGATTCATGGCATCCACCATCCCATATGCTCCCTCTGGCCAAACTCCACATGAGAAAGTTTCAGTGGCTCCTGAAGTCAGTTTGGCTTCAACATTGGAAAAGTCATGAAGACAGCACCTGGTTGACAAGACTTCACATATTTGATTGAGCGCTTTCGTCGGTTCAAAAATCAGGGAAAGGTGAAAACAAACTTAAGTGATGAGACTAGACTAGACTCCTAAGTAACATCGTTAAAAATAAAGCTACTAGGGTCATGAAACCCGATAAGGGGAGGGGTGGACTGGTCGTGATGGATCAACAACTGTATGTAGACAAAAATGCTGATGCATTTGTATAGTGGTGATTATGAGGAAGTGTCTTTGAGTGAACTAAACACTGCTTATAGAAACACAGACATTATTTTAAATGATCTGTTAATGGATAATCAGATTACTTCTAGTGAACTCCATATTTTTAACACGGGCCAGTCCTCGAATACCTACCATATTCAGTATACCTAAAATTCAAAAGAGCATTGTTGACCCCCGCTTAAACCAATTGTGGATGCTAGGGCATCCAAAACATTCACTATGGCAAAATTTATAGATTACCACCTCAAAGGGTCTTTGGACAAATTCCCACATATATTAAAAGATTTGTGGGATTGTTTAAGGAAAATAAAAAAGAACTGTATTTTGAACACTTGCTTGTCGTGACCATTGATGTAAAAGATCTTTTTACAGCAATCCCTCATGAAGGTGGGATTGAATTGTTCTATGATTTTTTATACCAGAACACGTTTTGGTCATACAAGGATCCTAACGTTTAGGGTATTAATGGAGATGGTTCTGAGTAACAACTTTATTATGTTTGACAATCAATTGTTCAGACAAAAGACATATAGCAATGGGGGCTGCATGTGCCCCCATTTTTGCTAATATTGTATTAATCCAGTGGGAAGTTACCACAGTTTTTCCCCTCTCCACTATTCCAGTATTGTAGGTTTTATGGATGCTACCTTGATGACATCGGGCAGGATTCACGATGGCTTGCACGGAGTCTGAGTAGTGTAAGACTCCATGCAGCCATCGCTATCCAGGAACAGCCTGTATTTGCGTGTAAGAGAGCACCTAAAACGGCTCTTACACGGACAGGGCGTGGATATGCTAATTACCTCACTTGCAGCCGAAAGGCATGCAAATGATGTAATTTCGCGATCCAGGAAGCAGAAACCTGCCCGTGTAAGAGCTGTGTTATCTGCAGAAATGTACTCAGTTGACAACTGAGTACCGTTCTGCAAATAACACAATGGAGCCTTGTCAGCTCCAAATAAAGGTTGCATATGTTCCAGGCAGCATGCCAATGGCCAAATATGTGGCCACTGGCAACGTACCCAGATACAAAAATAAAATAAAAATGTTTTTTTTTTTTTTCCGGCGATGTTTAAACGTAGCGCAACACCAAGCAAACGGGCTGCGCTATAAAAAAAACAGAAAAATAAAAATTTTAAACCCACAATTATGCAAAGCATGAATGTACAATGTAAGGGAATAGCAGGCTGAAAACAACATGGCCACCGAGTAAAGGTTGCTAAGGGGGGAAGCTGAGTGTAAGACATGTAACTAAGCATTAGTAGGCAATCCTATGTAATTGAGTGGTAGGATAGTGAATCTCACTGTCACATAGCAAATGAGCACATTCTGTGCAGTGCAGGAGTAGGATAAGGGGGAGTAACAGAGTAGGAGATAGGTGACATCACAGGGGGGAATGTATGAAAGAAATGAAACTCATTGGAGCACAGTGGCATGTGAAAGATGTCAGTCACACATCATGGAAAGAGGAGTGTCAACAAGTAGGCATGGGAAAGCCAAGAAATGGAAGGTGTACACTATGGATAACACCAACGTTTCTTGCTGTGTGTGCATGCACGCGTGTGCGCGCTGGTCGGCACGAGTAAGATAGAGTGCGCACGTGTAAGCGTGAGTGCGCGCGTTTAAGGCAGAGTAAGCATGTAGGAGCCTGTTTAAACACCTGTAAACTTGTTTGCGCTGGTGTGCACGCGTTTTAACCCGAATAAGCAGATTCTAGTCCGTCTAAGCATGTGTGTGCGCGTGTTAGCCGCTGTGAGCGTGTTTTCGCTTGTATGCGCGTCACTCCCCCCTGAGGAAACAGAAGGGAAAAAGGAAGCAGGAGAAATAGTAGGAAGCTAGCAGGGAATACTGGCAGAGCTAGCAGGTGAAAACAATCAGAAGTAGGCAATTACACAGGCAGAATAGTAGCCCAGCCCAGCACTTAAAACTCTGCAAACAACAGTGCAGTATGCTTCTCTCAAGAGACACTGCAACAGAGGAGTAAGCTATTAGAAGTGAAAACTGTAAAAGCTTCACTCAGACCAAAAATGCTAGGGGCTGCCATAGCTGTTATAAGGAGAAATATGCAACTTGCTGAGGGTGGTGACTATGCAAATGCTGCCGGACAACCCACAGTGAGGAGACGGAGAAGGGTGTACAGGCCCAGGGTCACCTACCAGGGGTTACATGAGCTGGAGATAGTGGAGCGCTATAGAGTGGACAGAGACCTCCTACAGCAATTTGTTGAGCTGTGCAGGCCACACCTCACACACAGAACCAACAGAGGGGAACCCATCCCAGTGGAAACCAAGGTATGTGTTGGCCTAAAAATACTAGCAACAGGTACTTTCCAGAGACTAACTGGTGATATGATGGGGATATCACAGGCATCAGCATCCAGGGTACTGCACCAGTTCCTGGATGCCATGTCAGCACATGTCGGTGATCATGTATATTTCCCCAATTCCCGTGAGGTATTGGCCAGCAATATGCATCTCTTCCAGCAAATAACGGAATACCCTGAGGTAGTGGGTGCAATAGACTGCACGCATATATGCATCAAAGCACCAGCTGGTGAGCGGGGTAGGGCCTACATTAACCGGAAGGGCTTCCCCTTCATCAACTGCCAGGTCGTGTGTGATGCCCAGGGCATAATAATGAATGTGTGTGCTGGCTGCCCTGGAAGCTACCATGATTCCCATGTCTGGCATTTGACGCAGCTGTACCAGACATTTGCCAATGGGGACATCCCACATGGTCACTTAGTGGGGGATGCTGGCTACGCACTGGAGCCTTGGCTGATGACACCCATCAGAAATGCACACACACCTGAACAAGAACGCCATAATGAGGCACATGCACAAACACAAAATGCAATCGAGCGTGTATTTGGGCTGCTCAGGTCACGGTTCCGGTGCCTGGACATATCTGGTGGAGCCTTGCAGTACTCACCAACTACATGTACCCAAATTGTCATGGTATGTGCTATGCTACATAATATGATTCTGCGAAAACAGCTGCAGCAGGACCAGCATAGGGCTGAGCCAAACAGCCCCCCAGCATTGCCAAGCCAATCACAGGCAGACTTGGAGGAGGAACAACCTGAGCCTGCCCCAGTAGGCAGAAGGAGGCGTGCCCAGTATGCCTTGGCCTTGGCAAAGAGGCAACACATATCACATACACTGGCTCAGTAGGAACCCTGGAAATTATACCTCTCTCTGACTCGCACATATAGTAAAAGGGATGCCTAAGTTGACACAACCTGCTTTCAAGCATGTACAGGGAGTGTAGTATGTGCTTCCAACATAGACAGCCCTGCAGCACCACCTGAGGCATGATTGCCATGTGTTAAGCAATGTAACACCATGTAGTATATGCAAACTTGATGACCCTGACTAACATCCTACCCTCACCAAGCATGATGCCACAATATGAAGACAAGATGATCAATTACAATAATTGGCTTACGTATTGCTGTTAGTCAATGGGGATCCAATGCGTGTCAGCCTGGGATGACATGCTGAGCAAGACACGATGCTCCACCTGCTAGGGATGGCGTGCACCTATCACTCCTGGCCTTTTGGATACTGGCAAAGGCTGTTTTCGCCCCCACCGTGCCTTGAATAGGTAAGGCTCAAAACACAAACCCACCTCCATAGGTATCACAAGGGATAAGAACCTAGACGTAATGCTACCCAATGCCAGAAGTCTAAACTGCAAGATGCATGCAGTCCAAACTCTCCTCAGCATGGAGAATGTTGATATCTGTTCTGTAACAGAAATCTGGGTCAAGGCTCACAAGAGCACCCTAACACTGCCAGGTTACACCTCATACCATGCTTTACAGCCCCAAAACATGGAACAAACTACAAAAGGAGGGTGACTATCAATAATTGTCAAGGATAACCACACCCCCAGGTTGGTACCACAGCAAGAAGCAGCATGGACTTATCTGCGGGCAAGTAACAGTGGCTAAAACTGCCTCCCAGTTTGTAGCCTGCTACAGACCACCCTCCTAACACCAGGAACCGCACTTGGCCTACTTCAGAACAGATGAAAATATCAAGGTCTCTCCAAACAACATTATATTGGGCGACTGAAAATACTCAAACATAGACTGGGAGCATTATTCTAGCTCCAACACCCTAGGCCAAAGGTTCCTAGAATTCATAAACCAAAATGCTCAGGAACAACTTACCACTCCCACAAGAGGGGTAAGCATACTGGATGTGATAATCAACAACATGAGTACTCTATGCCCAGATAAGAAGTGTATCCCTCACTGGTAAGATCAGACCATAGAGTAATCTCACTGGATTTTCACATCCTGACCCCAGTCCCTGGGCAGAAAACCACAGTGAAAAACATGTGTAAAGCAAATGTTGCACTCCTCCAAACTGATGTGGAATCCATTAAAGGCCTTGTGCCTGTGGAAAATATGGGCCAGACCTCAGAACCCTTTATAAATGCATTCTGTGAACACTTTCAGGAATGCATGGATTATGCAATCCCAAATAAAACCAAGACCCAATTCCATACACGCAGGCATCTGGCCTGGTGGACCCCAGCCATTACCAAACCATGCAAGAGAAGGAGGAAGCTACTACATGATAGAGCAAAACCCAAAAAGGGAAGTAATCTCTGATCAGTATTATGGCAAAAAACTATGGCCACACATAAAATCCTCTAAGGCCAGCTACAACATGTTGAATCTGGGAATCTTGAGGCAATGTTACACCTGCCCCATGTACACAGACAACCGCTACCCAACAAATACAAATATATGTGAGAGATGCAACTATTTATCCAAACTGGAGGCCGAGCGTTCTCAACTCAGTACTGGCAAAACCAGTCAGGAGGAGAAGGTAACCACACACACCACAAACCCAGTCTCACATAGACCTAACACAACTGCAAACCAAAGAAATAAACACACAAAAACATTCCCGGAGGCTCTAATTAAAAATCTACCAAATCAACAGAGGCCTCCAAAGCAGGCACCCAAGCAACCACTACCTCAACACATAGCACATGCAACACATAGTTCACAAAGTCAGTGTGCCAAACAGTCACAGCCCTTAAGGACAAACAACATGCCTGATACACTTGTAATAGGTGACTCCATAGTCAGACACACTAATGTCCCGCTCACCAGACTGAACAAGGAAAAGGTTACAGTAAGCTGCCTGGTGGGCGCTAGAATCCGCCACATAACACAAGCACTCTGGTCACTCCAAAGCAAGTACAAATATGACTCCGTCATTGTCCATGCTGGTGTGAATGACCTGAGATGTACCTCCCTGGACTACATGAAAAGAGACATAGAGGAGCTCTGATTATGTAGCCCAGGCCTGTATGGCCCTGACCCTGAGCAGCATCTTACCCTCACCAAGAATGATGCCACAGTACAAACACAGAATGATCAGCTTTAACAATTGGCTCAATTACTGGTGTCATTCCATGGGGATCCAATGTCTGTCTGCTTGGGATGACATGCTTGACAAGCCACACTGCTTTGCCAGGGATGGCTTGCACCTGTCACCCCTGGGCTTCTGGATATTGGCCAAGGCTCTTGCCACCTCCATAGTGCCTCTTTTAGGCAAGGCTCAAAAGACAAACCCACCTCCCTAGAAAACATAATTGGAAAAAAAATAAGGGTAGTGCTGCTCAACGCCAGAAGTCTAAACCTCAAGATGCACGCTCTTGAGGCCCACCTCAGTATGGAGAACAAACCTGCTTCAAGGCTCCTGAGAGCACCCCAGCACTACCAGGTTATACCTCATATCATGCTTTTCGGCCCCAAAACCTGGACCAAACCACAAAAGGAGGTGGAGTATCCATATTCATCAAAGATACCCACACCTCCAGGTTACTGACAACGCACGAAGCATCGGAGACCATTCATGTGCAACTAACCGTAGGCAAAGCTGCCTTACAGTTTGTAGCATGCTACAGACCACCCTCTCAAACCCAGGAACCCCACTCAGCCTTCCTGAAGACACTGGAGAGTATGAATGTCTCTCCAAATACCAAACAAGGTACCCACAAATTACCACATAGGTGGTAATCCATTACGTACGGAAGAAGTAATCAGGGACCTAGGGACACAAGTGGACAGTAACCTCTCATTTGACACTCACATTGCTAAGGTGGCTAGGAAGACCTTCTATATTGGCCACCTTATCATGAAAGGATTCACATCTACATCAAGAGAGGTCATTGTGCCCCTATACTCTTCTCTTATCAGGCCCATAATTGAGTACAATGCCCCATTTGTGATATACCTTACCAGACACCTGCAGCAGTCAGAAAGACCCCAAAAGTACCTCACCAAGAGGATAAAGGGTCTCAAACATTTGTCATATGCTGCCCGGCTGAAGGAACCCCAGCTGTATTCAGTCGCATACTGCCTACTCAGAGGGGATGTATGCCCGACGTACAAGGCCATGTCCAATCCAGAATTAATGGACATGCTCCACCTCAGAAAATCCAAATCCATCAGAGCCGCGAGAGATTTGAACCTCAACACATAAATAAATAGGATGTGCTGGAGGGACAGATTCATAACCCAGAGGCTCCCTACACTCTGGAACAGAATCCCAGTCCATGTTAGGCAGAGCCCCTCACTGACTCTCTTCAAGAGAAATCTTGAGTGGATGGGAGATCGTAGATTTACACCGGGGGTCATCTCTGTGTCACTTCTAGACAGAGGCACAGTAAAGAAAACCCTAAATGGGCATAATATTCACATTGCAAGGGGTGGCAAAAGCCACACACACTCTGGCTAGGCTTATAAATGCCCTAGGGCAGATAGCCTAGTATGAACCTATGAAGATACAAATTGTACAGGACACTAAGGATAATCACAAGGCTTTCTTAACTGATGGTAGGAACCTTGGTGGGAATTCACAGATATGCTCTGAATTACTCAAATATTACAAACAATACACCAAACCCACACATGTTGCCAACATCCAACCTGACAGGTTCAGTACAAACCCCCCACCACCACCACCACCACCACCACCACCAAAATGCCAAATATCTATCCCAGCAGAGTGCGGCCCCCTGACATTGCAGATGCTGAGGTAACAGCCAGCATCTTCAAAGCAAAACACACAGCATCAATGGTACGAGATGGTGTCCTGGGCTGCGTCCAACATGAACTCCAAGAAGAATGGAACACCAAATAACACTACTGCTCAATCTCTGCCTTACCACAGGATATGTACCCAAAGAGCAGTGTACAGCAACAGTGGTCCCCCTCCACAAAGGTGGTGCCTGAATGGATACTGCAAACTATCACCCCAGAATCCTGACAAGCTTGGTCTGCAAAGCTATGGAAAGGATCATCATGGACCTCAGAAATAAAGATATTGGAGACCTACAGACACTGGACCCTACCCGGTGTGGCTTTCTTAAGGGCAGATCCTGCCCCTGAAACATGTTTGACTCATTTGAAACAGTCACCAAGGCCATTGATGAGGGGAATGTGGTCTGGACCTTGCAAAAGCCTTCCATACAATACCCCACTTGTTCATTATAGATAAGTTCACCAGCTTAAATATAAATCCCTATGTCAGTAGATGGGTTGCAAACCAGCTCAAGGACAGGACTGACATGGTCAGAAATGCTGCAGCCATGTCAGACTACAAACCAGCTACAACTGGCATCCCACAAGGCTCGGTCCTGGGACCTCCCTTGTTTGGTATATATTTCCCATAGGTACAGGCCAACATGGAAGGACCATGTCTGAACAAGTTTGCAGATGACTACAAACTGGGCACCATATCTGACCCTCCAGCTGACACAAGCATCCTACAAAAGGGCCACATAGAAACAGACAACTGGTGCCAGAGCCATGTCATCAAGCTAAATGCAGAAAAGTGTATAGTCATCCCCTTTGGAAAAACAGTATGTGTCCACCAGTTACCACATAGATGTTAACCCATTAAGTACTTTAGAAGTAATAAGAGACCTGGGGACACAAGTTGATAGATATCTTGCATTTGACAACCATGTGGCCGTAGTGGTTACAGAAACATACCATATACCCACCTAATCATGAAGGTATTCACATCTAGATCAGGGGAGGTCATTGTGCCTCTTCAGTCATCCTTCATCAGCCTCACAATTGAGTACAATGGCCCCTGTGGGGTGTACCTTAGCAGACACCTCCAGCAACTGGTAAGACCCCAAAAGTACCTCACCAGGAGGATCAAAGAGCTCTAACAGATGCCATGTGTTGCCTGATTAAACAAACTGCAGCTCCACACAGTGCCATACTGCCTGCCCAGAGGCAATCTGTGCCTGATGTATAAAGCCATGTCCAAGCTGGAATCAATGAACATGCTGCACCTGGTAAAATCTGAATGCCAGTGAGCTATGCACATGAGAGACCTGAACCCCAGCACTGACATAAATAGGACATGTTGTAGTGATTGATCCATAAACCAGAAGCTCCCTCCACTCTTGAGTTCTTGAGTAAACTCCTAGTACAGGTTAGCCAGAGAGCCCCTCATTGACTCTCTTCAAGAGAAATCTTGATGAGTGGATGGGAGATGGTAGGTTTACCCTGGGTATCACTTTTATGTCACGGGTAGACAGAGGCACAGTATACTAACCTTGAAATATGTCATGGCAAACTCCAGTTACAATGTGTGTTGAAGGACAAACACACTCTCTGACTAGCATTAGAAATGGCCTAGGGCACATAGCTAGTGTTTGTCAATGTCCACCCAAGTTGCGGAATACACTACCAATGTTGGACAAGCCTGGTTTAAGTAGTCCATATCTGAACAAAATGCAACATGGTCATATTTGCACAACTGGCCCTTAACCAGTCTGGTGTGCTCACTATGAATATTTAAAGCAGTGATAGGACTGAAACCCAGGATACTGTCCACCACAGTGAAAGTACTGAACCAGTACACTATACGATATTACAGTGTTGGGTCCCCTTCTAAAGGAGAGATAACTATCCCAGCCGAATGTAGCCTCCCGGACATCTCAAATGCGCAGGTGAAAGCTGCTCTCTCTAAAGCTAAAAACACAGCATCAATGGGACCGGATGGTGTCCCCGGCTGTGTGCTACACGAGCTAAATGAGGAATTAAACCCGCACATAAGGCAGCTGTTTAATCTCAGCCTTACCACAGGATACGTGCCCAAGGAGTGGCGTACGGCAACTGTTGTCCCACTCCACAAAGGCGCCTCACGGACCCTGGTAATTACCACCCATAAGCTTAACAAGTCTAGTCTGCAAAGCTATGGAGAGGATCATAATGGAGCTCATAAACAAAGATATAGGGGACTTGCAGACATTGGACCCGACCCAGTTTGGCTTCGTCAAGGGGAGATCATGCCTTTTGAACTTGGTGACTTCTTCGAAACAGTCACCAAGGCCATTGATGAGGGAAAGGCAGTCCATACAGCCTACCTTGACCTTGCAAAGGCTTTCGACACAATACCCCACTCGGGTATTGTAGAAAACATGTAAACCCATATGTCACAAGATGGGTTGCAAACTGGCTTAAGGACAGAACCCACAGGGTTAGAGTTGCTGGCGCTGTGTCAGACTCCAAGCCGGTCACAAGTGGTGTCCCACAGGGCTCGGTCCTTGGCCCCCTATTGTTTGGCATCTACTTCTCAGAAGTACAGGCCAACATGGGAGGACTTTGGCTGACAAAGTTTGCAGTCGACTGCAAACTGGGCGCCATAGTGGAAAGTGCATCGGACACGGATATCCTTCAGAAGGGACTCACGGAAACAGATAGCTGGTGCCAGAGCCATGGCCTGAAGTTAAACGCCAAAAATGTATAGTCATACCCTTCGGGAAAAACAAGGTAACCCAAGCTACCATATAGGTGGCAATCCACTAAGCACAGAAGGGGTTATCAGGGACCTGGGGACCCAGGTTGACAGTGGCCTTTCTTTTGACACTCACATTGCTAAAGTGGTTAGAAAGACCTTCTACATTGCCCACCTGATCATGAAGGATTCACATCCAGATCTAGTGAGGTCATTGTTCCCTGTACTCTTCACTTATCAGACCAATGATCGAGTACAATGCCCCATTCGGGATGTATCTCACCCGACATCTGCAGCAATTGGAGAGACCCCAAATGTTCCTCACCAAAAGGATAAAGGACTCCAAAATCTGTCATATGCTGCCAGATTGAAGAAACTCCAGCTCTATTCAGTCGCATACCGTCTGCTCAGAGGTGACATGTGCCTGACATACAAGGCCATGTCCAACCCGGAATTAATGGACATGCTCCACCTCAAAAATCCAAATCCACCAAAACCACTAGAGCAAGCGACTTAAACCTTAGCACGGATATAAATAGGACGTGCTGGAGGGATAGATTTATCACTCAGAGACTCCCTATGCTGTGGAATAAAATCCCGGTCCATGTGAGGCAGAGCACCTCGCTGACTCTGTTCAAGAGAAATCTAGACCTGTGGATGGGAGATCGTAGGTTTACCCCGGGAATCATCTCTGTGTCACTGCTGGACAGAGGCACAACAAACTAATGGGCACAGTATTTTTTCATATAAGGGGTGGCGTAAGCCACAAAAATTTGGGCTAGGCTTATAAATGCCTTAGGGCAGATAGCCTAGTATAAACCTATGAACCTATGAAAGGATGTTGACAACTGTATGCAAACTATCCCATGGAAACCCTGCAGACACAGCATAATCCGTGTTGGGTTCAGACACAATGCAGTTGGGCAGTAAGAACACAACATGACTTCCAATACACAACTATAAATGTGAAATATTGTTGCAGTTCACACGCAACCACAAATGTGGTGGACCTTAGATCTCAGCATATGGAAAGCTCACACTGGACATGCTCGCACACTTTGATAAATGAGACATATGTCAGGCAACAAGCCATGGAAAGCCTGAACTGGGCATGCTCACACACTTAGGCTATGTCTCAGTTTCGCAGTTGGCCACACATATCTGGCATTTGTATGTGTTAGGCCAAGAATCTCCCACAATACAGCAATCTGCCCAGTGCACACAGTTAAATGACAACAGAGACATAAGTAAAATAGTGGATCCCTCTCATATTCAAACATCTTCCACAGATACACAAGTTATTCATAGAAACAGGGAAAGCTATGGCAATAAAGACCTGCAAACAGTTTATCAGCAACAAATATTGTGCATCTGAAAATTAAACATATGGGTGTAGAGGTCAATATTAGGCTGATTGCCCTAGGGAATACATAAGCTTAGCCAGAGTGTGTTTGGCATCTGCCTCCCCAGTACAGTAGGCTACTGTACCTCTGTAAAGTAGGTCACAGAAGGCACCATTTAAGGCTAGTGTGCTGTGCCTCCGTCAAGCAGGGACAAAGTGGAGATCCCAGGGGTTGAATTTGCAGTGTCACATCCATGTGGCTGGAGTTTGCTGGAAGAAGGTTGGCGAGGAGTTATAACAATAATTGGGCGTCGATTACAGACTGAGGGGAGCCTTATCTGCAGTGTCTGGACAATTTCACTGTCAACACTTTGAAGTGATGATTTTGAGGGATTGAAGTGTCTTGCCAATACTGTTCAGAGATGTCCTCCCTCTGTGGGATATTGCTCTGTAATGTATTAGCTCCCTCCTTCTGTTGTACAGCTTATATATGGCTGGTGTAAACCAGACAGGTCTCCTGTTGTGGAGGAGTCTTGGGTTTATGTGGGATAGCATGATCAATGCAAACCTTCCGGATGCTCATAGAATGCAATTGTCAAGGATTATGCAGCGTATCCTGTATAATCCTCCAGCATGGGTCCTTTGAAGTCTTCCACCCCAGTCTTCACAAGTGCAAAGTCTGCTTTTGATAAATACTTTGTTTGCAGTGACTTCCTTGCCTGGGGGTGGGGATGGGATATGGATGTCCAGGGAAAGTTGGTTATCGTCAGATTTTAACAGTGGTGGTCTACCTCTGGTGTGGAACATAGAGTCCCCATGTTGCAGATGGTCAGGTCCAATATGTATTCCCCCTTGTGGCTGTGGTGATTGGTCCTGCCATAGTACATGGATTCACAAATTGTAGTGGCTGTAGGGTGATGTTGTTGAGGCCTGAGTAGTTCCCCCACTCAATATACCTGTACCTGAAGTTAACCACTGTAATGGTGTATGTGAACACCTTCATATCCTACACTGTTCCCAGGGAAGCAAAGTGTGGTTCCTGGATATGGGAGGGGTGGTCTGAACTGGTTGTGTTGTGTGTTACATGTCCTGTGGTCACGAAGCATGGTATAAAACATAACCTGGCAGTGCTGATGTGCATATTTGACCCTGAAGTAGGCGTCTGTTAATGCATATATATGCTATCCCCCTTACTGACAGATAGTAATAGATGTACATACCTCTATAAATAATGATGTCAGCACCTTATAAATACTGCAGGAGAAGAAAAGATACCCAGTAATTCGAATAGCACGCTCCGCTAATGCGTCTCTCTCAAGTGTCATAATATAGTTAGGTAGGGGTTTGAATCCTGCAAATGCGCAGTGTGTGTGTGTGTGTGTGTGTGTGTGTGTGTGTGTGTGTGTGTGTGTGTGTGTGTGTGTGTGTGTGTGTGTGTGTGTGTGTGTGAGAGTGATTGGGGGGGGCTTAGTGTGTGTGCAATTCTGTTTGAAAGAAATGTCCCTTTTGGCAACTAGAAGAACACACTACATGATGTACATTCCTGATGTTCTTCATCTCACATTGCTGCAGTCCTTACACTTGGGTAGTCCGCTGTCCTCGGTCGGCCCGAATATCAAAGTATAAGGCTGACGTCGGTCAAGGCGCATTTGACTGACATCAGGACGTCAGGGTACAAATGCGCATGACCGACGTCATATCCTCAGTCTTTTTTGCCGCATGGTCCGATGCAGAAGCAGCGTTGCAAGTGCCGGTTGGCGTTCTGAAATTGTTCGATTTCGGAGTTTCAGACCGAGTCAAAGTTGGCTAAGTACCCCGTTGGGGAATATTTTAGTTTTTTCTTGCCTCAGTGGTTTACCGGAAGTCAGAAAAAGTGAATAATTGTATTTCTTGTGGGAAACAGATACCGCATAGAGACTATCATACTTTGTGTATTCCTTGTTTAGGGCCTGAGCACGGCGTTGTTGGGTGTCGCTCTTGTGCTAGATTCAATAAGCACTATAAAGAGAAGGTTAGATTGTGCCAGGTTAGTCTTGGAAGAGGTGCATTATAAAATGCCGTCGGATGCTCCGGCCGCTTCTCGAAGAAGCGCAAGGACAAAGCAGTTAAGCCTAGGCTAGAAGAACCGTCTGTACGGACGCCGGTTCTTTAGAGGTCGGTGGAGCCGGTGGTTCCACCGGAGGTTTCTTTGGGATCCCAGGGAGAGACTTTGTTATTGCAGGATGTGGCCTCTCAGGAGGCAGGTCAGGCTGATGGGGCTTCTCAGGTTACTATACTCCCTCCCTTCCTAGGGTGGTTAGGCCCTCTCCTTCTGTTTCCAAGGCTTCTCCCAGAGGCAGGCCAGGTTTAGCTTCAGTTGGTGTCACCCCTAGTTCTTCAGGAACTGTGCCCAAGAAGCATATGCTTAAAATGGCAGAAGATTTGATTACTTTGATTAGGGTTCTTTGCCCCTCCTGATAAGAGACCTAGGGTGGAGCCTGAGCTAGGGAGTTTTGAGCAGGCTTCGGATGTTTCAGAGTCTTGACTGAAGACTTGCAGGAGTATTCCTTATTCTGATTCTGATGTGGATGATTCTACTCCTTCTGCTTCTCCTCCTGAGGATTTTTCTTTTCAGAAACTCTTCATTCCATGAGGGAGCATTTTAAGTGGGAAGGTCAGGACTTCTCTGATTCCAGGAAAAGGCTTAGGGAATTTTTGTTTTACCCCAGCATAGGCCTTTGGCTATACCTCCTGTTTTGGATGTGGTGGAAGATGTTTTTACAGAGGCTTCTCTTAATCCTGATTCTTTGCCTCCTGCTCCTGTTAAACCGGATAGGTATTATAGGGTGCCTGAAGCTCATAAGTATCTTTTTAAGAGTCCTAGGGCAGACCCAGAAACTGTTAGTCAGGGGCCTAAAGGTGTTAAGGCTTCTGTTGTCAAGAATCCGGTTCCTGCAGATAAAAGAGGCCAGGGCCTTGGATAGATGGGGAAAGAAAGTTTATACTTCTTCAACTCTAGCTATGAGGGCTTTGAATTGCCAGTTCCATATGTTGAAATACCAGAACTATCTCCTGTCTCAATTGAAGTCTAAGGTTGATGCTCTGGCGGAAGGTATTGATTGTAAAGAGTTACAAGATTTAGTACATGTTTCTGAACAGGTGGGTAAGCATTCTTTGCAATGTGGTTTTGATGCTGTACAGGCCTCGTCTAGGGTGGCTGCCACTGGGTCAGTTCTTCGCAGGCACGCCTGGCTGAGAGATCAGAATTTATCTGACCATGTTAAGACAAGGATTTTAGATGCTCAGGGCTCTTTCAGGCCTAGAACAGGGAGTTCTCCTGCACAGTCTTCGGGTGAGGGCAGGGGTCAGTCCTTTCGTAAACAGACCCAATGACCTACCTTTTCAGCTGCCAGAACCTTCTCGTCTGGCAGCACCTTTGGGAGGAAGGTTGGCACTTTTCAAAGAAAATTGGAGTTTAATTACCCAAGACAGATGGGTATTGGATATCATTTACCACGGTTACAGGTTTTATTTCCATACCTTGCCTCCTTTCAAAGGCATGCCAGACGTTCCTCCTCAACAAAGAATAGAGGCTCTCAAGCAAATTTCTCTGTTACTCCAAATAGGGGCCATACAGCCGGTCCCTATGCCAGAAGTGGGCCTAGGATTTTATTCTCGCCTGTTCCTAGTACCAAAGAAAGGGAACACGTGGAGACCAATTTTGGACTTATCAATCCTCAACACTTATCTGGACATTCCCAAGTTCAAAATGTTGACGTTACAGCAGCTTTTACCTCTGCTGGGCAAAGATCATTGGATGGTAACTTTGGATCTCAAGGAGGCTTATCTTCATGTTCCTATCAGACTGAGTTGCAGGAAGTATCTGCGTTTTGAGCTGGGACTTCTCATTATCAGTTCTCTGCATTGCCCTTTGGCTTATCTACTGCCCAGAGTGTTCACGAAGGTTCTGGCTCCAGTGATAGCTTTCCTCAGGTTAAAAGGAATACAGATCTATCCTTATTTGGACGATTGCCTGATTCTGGCTCAAGGAAGGCGAGCTTCTTCATCATTTGGATTATGTGATAGCAGTGCTAAGATGCCTGGGGTATTCTGTGAGCGAAATAAAGTCCAGTCTAGTACCCTCTCAGGACATGTGCTTTCTGGGTGTGAGACTGAATACAGCATCCCAGATGGCCTTTTGACCCCGGACAAACAAAAGAATCTTTCCCTTTACTTTCATCAGTTGTCTCATCAGTCCAGGCTGACTGCAAGGACAGTCCTTCAAGCCTTGGGGTTCATGGCATCTTGTATTCTGGTGCTTCCCAATGCCAAACTGCATATGAGGAAGCTACAATGGTATCTCAAAAATGTATGGACACAGCACTGCCAGGATTTGGACACTGTTATTCAAATAATACCTTGCATTCAAAAGGAATTTTTGTGGTGGGCTCAGGAATGTCACCTAAACAAGGGACTCTCTGTGACCCGGCCAGAGGCGAGTCAGATTCTAACGACAGATGCCTCAGACAAAGCTTGGGGAGCTCATCTGAATGGAAAGTGGATACAAGACAAGTGGCCTGCCAGACTACAACATCTACATATCAACTTGAAAGAGATGTTAGCAGTCCAGTTTGCATTAATAGCTTTCAAGGATTTACTTCTTCCAGGGCAGGTGTTGATTCTAACAGACAACACAACTGTCATGTGGTACATCAACAATTAAGGCGGAACACATTCTTATCCTCTATGCAGGCAAGCAATGATTTTGTGGGAGACTGCTCTCAGTTTACAGCTAAATCTTCAGGCAAGGTTTCTGCGGGAGCACAGAACTCCTTAGCAGATGTGTTGAGCAGACAAATTATGGATCCCCACGAGTGGAAATTGGATCCTCATGTATTTCAGAAATTGACAGTGTCATGGGGAACTCCAGACATAGATCTGTTCGCTTCTCCACTAAACCACCAGCTGCCAAAGTTTTGCATGAAAAGGTTTCATCCCACAGCTTGGAAAGTGGATGCTCTTTCCTTCAATTGGAGCAATCTTCATGTGTATGCCTTTCCGCCTCTGCCTCTCCTCCCAAAGGTACTACTAAAGGCCAGACAAGACAAGCCAAGGATGATTTTGATAGCTCCAGATTGGCCTCGACAGCATTGGTACCCATTACTGAGAAGCCTGGTGGAAGCCTCCATGGCCTTTGCCTTGATTCCACACCTGTTGTCTCAGGAGGACAGTCATTTGCTCAATGTCAAGCTTCACTCTCTGCACCTAACAGCCTGGCATATTCTGTTTTGAACCATAGTGGGCCTCCACTTCCACAGCAAGTTTTGAATGTTATTTTGGAAGCTAGAAGGCCTAGTACAAGGAAAGTGTATGCAGATAAATGGAAGAGATTTTTATTTTGGAGTGCAGCAAAGGATTTTGATGTTTCTGAGCCTAATTTAAGTGTGGCTCTTCAATATCTTACTGAGTTACTGGACAAAGGTTTGTCCTTCTCTTCTATTAAGGTTCATGCTGCAGCAATTTGACTCACTATGATTGTGACCCACCATTGTTTTCTCATCCTTTGTTCAGGCAATTTCTTAGAGGGCAAAGAATATAAGACCCCACAAAGAGCTCCTACTCCTGCTTGGGATCTCAATTTTGTGTTGGAGAAACTCACTCTACAACCTTTTGAGCCTGCAGCTACTACTGAATTAAAGTTTTATCATGGAAGACTGCTTTTTGTTGGCTATTACCTCTGCAAGAAGGGTTTCTGAGTTGCAGGCCCTTATGGCGGTTGAGCCTTTCTTAATTTTCCATAAGGATAGGGTATCTTTACGTACTAATCCTTCCTTTATGCCTAAAGTGGTTTCTAGTGTGGCTTTAAACCAAACTATTCATTTGCCTACTTTTTATGCAAATCCCCAAAATAAAGGGGAAAAGATTTTGCACACTTTAGATGTACACAGGCAGTTGCGATATTATTTGGACAGAACTAAAGGGTTCAGGCAGTCTCAGCAGTTATTTGTTTCTTTTGCTTTGAGTTCTCAGGGCAAGTCTGTGTCAAAACAAAGTGGATTGGGTTTTGCATTGCTTTCTGTTATTCCCATCATGGCAAGGAGATTCCAGCTGGGATTAGGCCTCATTCCACTAGGGCTACTGCCACTTCAACAGCTTTTTTGAGGGGGGTGGCAACTAAGGATATTTTGGAGGCAGCTACTTGGAGTTCAGTGCATACTTTCTCTAGGCATTATCACCTACCGCTTTACTCTAAATCCAGGGCTGGTTTTTGCCACTGCTGTTTTGCAGGGCATTTTGGCAGCTCCTGCTTCCTTATAGTTTGGCCATCCTCCCTTACCTCTGCTTTGGGATTCTACCCAAGTGTAAGGACTGCAGCAATGTGAGATGAAGAACATAGTACAGTTTTGTACCTACCATAAATGTAGATGTTCGAAGATCCACATTGCTGCAGTCAATTTACCCTCCCTCCTTCCCTCTGTAGCTAGAGGGTTGTGTGGGTTGGGTTGTCAATATGAGGTATATTGTATATATTGTACATATTTTTAGTGCTAGGATGGTTGGTTGTTTGTTTGCTGTCTTTTGGTTTTGACCTTTATTTTTAGGGTCTTCTGACATCTGGGGCAAGAAAAGACTGAGGATATGACGTCGGTCATGCGCATTTGTACCCTGGCGTCCTGATGTCAGTCAAATGCGCCTTGACCGGCGTCAGCCTTATACTTTGATATTCGGGCCGACCGAGGACAGCGGACTACCCAAGTGTAAGGACTGCAGCAATGTGGATCTTCGAACATCTACATTTATGGTAGGTACAAAACTGTACTTTTCTAAACACTGATGATGTCAGCACCCTATAAGTATAGCAGGAGAAGGGAAACCTCCCAGTAATGCGAATAGCGCACTCTGCTAATGCGTCTCTCTCAAGTGTCATAACATAGTTAGGTAGGGGTTTGAATCCTACAAATGCTCTGTGTGTGTGTGTGTGTGTGTGTGTGTGTGTGTGTGTGTGTGTGTGTGTGTGTGTGTGTGTGTGTGTTTTGGGGGGGGGGGGGTTAGTGTGTGTGCAATTCTGTTTGAAAGAAATGTCCCTTTTGGCAACTAGAAGAACACACTACATGATGTACATTCCTGTTTCTAAACACTGATGATGTCAGCACCCTATAAGTATAGCAGGAGAAGGGAAACCTCCCAGTAATGCGAATAGCGCGCTCTGCCTATGCGTCTCTCTCAAGTGTCATAACATAGTTAGGTAGGGGTTTGAATCCTACAAATGCCATGTGTGTTTTTGTCGCACAGTTTGTCCATGTGTGTTGGGTGTTGCTCTTAATATTGTATGACATATATTATAGCAGTAATTTCAATGCACACATGAGGTATGTGTGTGCCACATAGACATATGTACCTGTGACCTTAAATAGTTCCCATATGTGAAGCCTGCCTCATGTGAATGCATGGAATTTGCATTACACAACTTTTTCACTGTGGTTTTCTATGCAGGGGCTGCGGTTGGTATGTGAATGTACAGTGAGATTACTCTATGGTGTCATCTTACCAGTGAGGGATACACTTCTGGTCTGGAGCATAGAGTCCACATGTTGGTGATTATCAGGTGCAGCATGTTTTCCCCTCTTGTGGGAGTGGTAACAAGTTGTTCCATAGCATTTGAGTGTATGGATTCTAGGAACCTTTCGCCTAGGGTGTTGGAGCTACAGTAATGCTCCCAGTCTATGTGTGGGTAAATGAAGCTGCCCAATATATTGTTGTTTGGAGACACCTGCATATATTCATGTGATCTTAAGTAGGCCAAGTGGGTTACCTTGGGTTTAGGAGGGTGGTCTGTAGCAGGCTATGAACTGGAAGTCAGTTTAACCCAGTGTTAGTTGCACGTGAATAGTCTGTGATGCGTCACACTGTGGCAACAACCTGGGGGTGTGGGTATAGGTTCATAGGTTCATACTAGGCTATCTGCCCTAGGGCATTTATAAGCCTAGCCAGAGTGTGTTTGGCTTTCGCCACCCATTTTAAATTAATTTTGCTATGCCCTTTTTCGAGGTTAGTATACTGTGCCTCTGTCCAACAGTGACACAGAAGTGATACCCGGGGTAAACCTACGATCCCCCATCCACTCATCAAGATTCCTCTTGAAGAGAGTCAATGAGGGACTCTGCCTAACCTGGACTGGGATTTTATTCCACAGTGAAGGGAGCCTCTGGGTTATGAATCTGTCCCTCCAGCATGTCCTATTTATTTCAGTGCTGAGGTTCAAGTCTCTCAAGCGTAGCTCAATGGGATTTGGATTTTCTGAGGTGCAGCATGTCCATTAATTCCGGGTTGGACATGGCTTTATACATCAGGCACAGATCACCTCTGAGCAGGCGGTATGCCACTGAGTAGAGCTGGAGTTTCTTTAACCGGGCAGCATATGGCATCTGTTTGAGCCCTTTGATCCTCTTGGTGAGGTACTTTTGGGGTCTTTCCATTTGCCGCAGGTGTCTGGTAAGGTACATCCCAAAAGTGGCATTGTACTCAATTATGGGCCTGATGAGGGATGAGTAAAGAGGCACAATGACCTCCCCTGATCTAGATGTGAATCCCTTCATGATTAGGTGGGCTATATAAAATGTTTTTCTAACCACTTTGGCCACGTGGTTGTCAAATGAGAGATTGCTATCAACTTGGGTCCCCAGGTCCCTAATTACTTCTTCCGTACTTAATGGATTACCAACTATGTGGTAATTTGTGGGCACTTTGTTTTTGCCAAAGGGGATGACCATACACTTTTTGGCGTTTAGCTTGAGGCCATGGCTCTGGCACCAGTTGTCTGTTTCTATGAGGCCCTTTTGGAGGATGCTTGCGTCGGCTGGAGAGTCGATTATAACGCCCAGTTTGCAGTCATCTGCGAACTTGGTCAGCCACAGTCCTTCCGTGTTGGCCTGTACCTCCGAGAAATATATACCGAACAGGAGAGGTCCCAGGACTGAGCCTTGTGGGACGCCACTTTTAACAGGTTTGGAGTCTGACATGGCTCCAGCAATTCTAACCATGTGGGTTCTGTCCTTGAGCCTGTTTGCAACCCATCTAGTGACATAGGGGTTTATGTTTAAGCTGGTGAGCTTATCTATAATGCCCGAGTGGGGTATTGTATCGAAGGCTTTTGCGAGGTCCAAGTAGGGTGTGTGGACCACCTTCCCCTCGTCAGTGGCCTTGGTGACTGAAGAAATCGACCAGGTTTAAGAGGCAGGATCTGCCCTTAACAAAACCGAACTGGGTAGGATCCAGTGTCTGTAGGTCCCCAATATCTTTTTTTACCTGCACGCTCCATGTCCATCCATGTTGCCTGTGGATATCAGACGCACGCTGACGGACATTCCTAATTAAATCACTGCAGTGATGGAGTACCTGCTCATATGTCCGGGTTATGCATGCCTATGTCATTTACCCGACGGGCAAGGTCTTGCCGCAGTGCAGCCCTCTCCTGCTGGTTTTGGCTGGTCCAGGAAAAGAGTGATGCGAAATCCCGCACCAGGCTCTGGTGTATCTCCTCATCCTCCTCAGCCGAGTAAGAGGGTTTGCGCTGATGCACCATCGCCCTGGAAGGAAAAGGAAAATATGTAAGCAAGTAATATGGCACACATAATACTCTACTGTAGTGATTATCACTGAACTGCCATATATAGCGTCTCTCTGTCTATCAGCGGATACACATGTGAATGACTACATATCAGTGCTCAGCCAACAACTGTGTGACAGTGCCAGGCACACACCATACAACAAACTAGTATACACCAGCAGTCGGCACACTGTTTGAGGTCCAATGCACAACCTCACACTGGGGGTATGTGTCAAGGTAATGGATGGGGAACATTGTCATCCCATGCAATACATGCAATGCACAGTTAAAATTTCAATGGTAGTGCACCCTAGTCTTTGCGGCCATACCCCTACCTACACTGCAGTCATATACAGGGAACCACAGCACAACATATGGCAATGTAGTATGTTTGTATCCCAATACCTGACACATCTTTCTCTGGCCTCACGCCAAGGACACACACTACCATGACAGGCACAAAGTCATGCTGAGCAATCACACCATTACAGACCTTGCACACAGTCAGTGGCACACTCATTCCACCTCACATAGTTGGTATTGCAATGAGTACATGTGTGTGTGCATTGTGTCATAGGTAGGTAGTATGCTATTGGCCCTGGGCCTACAGCAGAATACTGTTACGCTACCCTGCCCCTTGGGACATATGTAATGTGATTGTACTTGCTCCTGTCAAACAGTTAGACAGGGTGACTCATATGGCATATTACCTATCTGCATAACATTCAACAAGGGTATGTCTGACATCTACTAATGAGAAGCCTTGCTTCTTAATGCTGGGTGGTTTACTCCAGTGTATGGCTATTTGTGGGTAGGAACCTGTACCTCCACCATGTGCTCTTTACTGCTGTGCCAAGGATGACGGACATAGGTCATTTAGGCTGGAGATATTGTGAGGTTTTACCATGGCTTTTGGACAACTGTTATGGGTGTGACTTAACTATGTATATCCAGCAGTGGTAACCTCTGTGTAGGTAGTATGAAAGGCACTCTATCTGTGGTTTTGTCAGTCACTCTGCATAGGTAATGTGTTTGAGGGAATTATCACTGTTTGTTAGGTATGACTGTGTCCTTCTCCCTTTCTGTAGTTGTCATGGGAGATACATACCGTGTAGGACATAGTGAGGTGTAGAGGGGTACAGTGACCTACATTTCCGTAGCTGGCACACCATTTGTGCTGACACGTACCATGTACAGGGATTACAAGACTAGTGTGCCACTGTGAATATCAAAGGGGAGGCTGTTGTACACTTGTTTCCCCATATTCCCTTCTGACACATCCAGTAGTAGGCAGGCAACCACCTATGTGGTGGTTAGTGGTGAAAGTGTTTTGGAATGGGGTATGGTACTCCAGTATCCACACTGGTGTTCAGTCCATGCCTTTGTCACCAGGCACCTGTTGCAATACATCTGCACACATGTGCCTCTCCCAGTATATATATAGGTATATATATATATATATATATATATATATATATATATATATGTATATATATATATATATATATATATATATATATATATATATATATATATATATATATATATATATATATATATAGAGAGAGAGAGAGAGAGATACATACATATCTCTAAACATTCATATCTATCTGTATATGTGTATATATCTATATATATATATATATATATATATATATATATATATATATATGTATGTGTCTATTACATATATATGTATATACATATTCTATCTATCTATATATGTCTATTTATACATCCCTCTCTATGTACACATATATGCATATTATATATATATATATATATATATATATATATATATATATATATATATATATATATACATATACATATATATATACATATATATACATATAGATATATATATATATATATATATATATATTTTATTTACACATACGAATACACACACTAACATACTGCTAAACATCCATTACTGTACAACCTACATTGTACGTTGTACTACAACCTACATTGATATGTGCACATAGCAACCTTCAAATACATATGTATGTCCAGCCTTCACTAACCGTTGCAGTATGTCCCCTGCCCTATGCACATCTTCATATATATATATATTCATATATATAGATATAGATACAGACTGCTAACACATATGGAGGGTTCACAGTATGTAGATTATTAGATTATGTAGTTTACATTACCTTTGTTTCTGACTGCTGTTTGGGATGGCTTGCTGCTGGCTGGCCTGCTGATGGTTGACTTGATGTTTTTTTATTTTTATTTATTTATTTATTTTTTTTTCGTCTCTCTGTGTGTGTGTCTCTCTCTCTCTGTCTGTCCCTCCAGTTGTTGCAATGAAACTATTGCATGTGTGGACTGGGAGTACAGGCTGCTTTTGTAGGTATCTGCACATGTGCATGTGATGGCCTCTGCACCACTTGTTAGCCAGCATTTACTAATTGCATGCAGCCTGCTGTGTGGTAATTGCAGTTCCCACTGTGATTTCAGGACAGTGCTATAAAATGTTAGGTTAGGTAGGCGTAGCCCTTTCAGATTTTCAAGGTGAGGACCATGCTGGTATGCTGTGGACACTGTTCTGTTAGTGTAAAGGTTGGTATGTCTCTCATATTTAAGGCTGTGTTGTAGGCACTGAAATGCATGTTGTACTGAAACTTGACTGTTGCTTCTTCCAGTTCATTCTTCTCAGTGTGTATGTTAACTGACAACCTAATAATACTAATACTGTTTAAATGGGAGTATGTGCTTTCCTGTGGGACTTGTGGATTAATTGGTATACAGCAGTGGCTCTTGCAATTTGTTGCTATGGCTTCACTATTTAGCCTTTACATTCACTCCTTGAAGGCCTGCTAGGTGTCTTTACTGGAATGTGTTGCTATGGCTTTCCTATTTTCCATTTACTTTCACTCCTTGTAATGCTTGATATATTTCTTTCAGCAGCAATTCCTTATATGTTTGGTGCGGTTTGGTGGTACTGCATGCAGTCTGGTAAGGCCAAGGTGTGGGGCTTGACACAATCAGGAACATCCCTGTAAATCGGTCACAGTTGCGAGGTCTGGCCTCTTACCTATTCAAATATGGCAGTGTTTATCCTGCTCTGATAGTGTGTGTGGTTTGCAAGGTGCTACTGTCACATTATTGCCTACTAGCTACCTACTAGTATGGCTGTTTCTCTTCTCACACTAATGTAATGCAAATCCACAAGAATTGCCAGTAAAGATACAAGAAAAGCTTTGTGTAATAGCCTTCCTATATTCCCTTTACATTCAGTCCTACTATTTCATGATATATTGCTTTCAGCACAAAGTTCTTGTGTATCAGTCATGGCTTAGTGGTAAGTCATGCAGACTAGTGTTTCCAAGGTCCTGGGTTCGAGACTGACAGAGGAATTTTATTTTGCTGCTGAGCAGACTACAGGCCTTGTCGTTCAGAGTGACTAAGGCACTTTTAAGCAGTTGTAAGCGGGTTAGCGCTGGTTTGCGTGGAGCTCACGCATGCGCAGTCGCGCTTAGCTTATCGCACACATGCTTAGCTACGCACCCACAAGCACACACCCGCTTACAACTGCTTAAAAGTGCTTATTCTTGCGCACACCCGCGCCAATTTCTTTGAAAGAAAAGAAAATGGAGAGATAGGAAAGTGGTGGAAAAGGGGGCACAAAGAGGGGTAGGATAGTAGGAAAACAAGCTCGCGATATGCAGGAAGGATGTAGGAAAGGCCCATAGCTGCCCATTTCTGTATCAGGAACAGCTGTGCATATGTGTGTAATTTGTTGTGAAATTTGAAAACTTCCATCCCTGAGAGAGGGGTGAGGACAACAAAATATGTTGTACAGCCAGTTGTAATTACCAGTTCACATGTCCAGCAGACATGTCTGCAAAATGGGCAGCTATGTATGGGGCGTAATTTTTTTGCGGGAACAGAGTGCCCTTTTTTATTTTTTTTTTCAGGTGAGAGTGGAATGTGAGGTGCAGGAAGTACGTATATTTGGAGAGGTAGGTAGGGGAGGTTAACAGACAAGACAAACAAGATGCATACAGGGGCGGAGTATGACATGTGGGGGGAAACGCAATTGACTGGGACTGATGTTTGGATATCGCGAGCCCATAAGCCCACAGATGGCAACAATGGAACTGAGATCCCACCCATGGGCAGTTGCCAATGTGCCTTCACTGCTCAGGACGGGGCTGTGCTGGGGGCTGTGTAGGACGAGCAGCAGGCATACCCGTGAGTTGTGCCACCCGTGCCTCAAGCTGGCGTAGGGGTTCAAGCACAGAATGCCTGATCTCGCTACGAACCACAGACCGAACACTTTGGAGGGGGAGTGGACAATCTCCTCCGGCCACGCTTTCAGAGGGGGGACAAGCCCCATCCCTTGCAGCGCTTCCACCCGAAGGTGGCACAGGGCCACCGGAGGAGGTTCCAGCCTGGGCACTAGTGCCAGGTGCACTCGCCAGCTGAGGTGGGAGAGGTGGGTCCGCTGGAACTCGCCTTCCTGTTGTCCTATGTTTAGCAATATTTTATGACATTTTGGGTTAGTAACAAACAATACCATTCAGAATTAGTTGTAACAGCATGCATCAGTATTCCCATTAACCAAACACCAATGAATTCCAAACATTGAACAGCAAGCATAACACATGCATAGTTTGAACAACAGTACACAATCCAACAGCATGTAGGGTTGATTGATGGCAACAGGCCATCAGGTTTGGATATGTGAACAGGGCACATGCATCAACGTACATGCAAATATGTATGAACCAACAGGACAAATGTCCATAGGAATTAATTGTGAATACACACACCCAGTTTGGTGTGGAATGGCATTATTTGTGAATATAGGGTAGGGTGAAGAAATATTTAATTAACAACTTCAACTACCTATACATATGCTGTACATTTCTAGTAGCTGCAGATATATATACCCTACAGGTCTTGTACAGTTTCCTATATGTAACCTTAGGAATGTTAGTGATGGGAATGTTACTGCTACATTAATATACATTGCATTTTTATTCATACACGTTCATATCTGGCTGTGTTCAGGTACAGCATCCTGCTTCATTTGATTTATATGGCTCTAGACAACTGTGGATGTTCATTATTTCATACAACCATACTATCTCCATATTGCAAGGGTACAGCAACATATCCAAATTGTGGGACAGACACATTCCAACTTCAGTACTTTATTACAAACATTTCACTGTTTGGTTGTGGTTGTCTCATTCATTTCATTATGTACTGACTGCAGTATACTTTATTCAAGAGTTATTACAGTTTTCTTGGTCGATTCATACCTCTTTCTCACACTCTCACTTGTTTTATTTTTACAATTCAAGATGGTACATAATTCTAGGCGTTATTAACATGTCTTACTTGGTTACAACAATCCTTTCCAACAGACTCACTTGTTTCATATGGCAGATTTTAAAAGGGGATGTATTTGACACGTCTATTGTCTTTAGCTTGTTTACCACTTATTTTCAGGCTGCAGCAGGTTATCTGATATTACAATACAGGTGGAAAATCTCTATTTCAGACTTGTTTAATTTTTATTTCTGGATTACAGGCTACATCACTTATCTAATCATACAGTACTAGCAGAATCTTTCTTCTAGTGTTACTTGAACTTTATTAATATGTAACTACACTGAACTCTTTTACAAGCTGTCTCACTTATATTGTATAACAATTATAGAAAAATAATTACTAACCTGCCTGGTGGCGCAACCGCACCAGCCTATCACCATAGGCTCGCCGATTCGCGGAACGCACACCTGCAGCTGTAATATAAATAAAGTAATTTTGGAACATACATCTCCATAATATCAGCTAGGATAATTTCTTACGTACGTAATTACATGAATACTTAGTAGTGGGGCATTGGGCATTTGCCGGGCCTCCTGGATCCAACGGTTCAGTTGGTCCTGCTTTCGTCTCTTCAGGTCCGCATGGTGGTGACTGACCTGTTCACCAGTCCTTGGTATGCCTGTGGCACTGGTGAGATCATGTGCCAACCGGTTCCACGCCTCTGCCTTGTACGCACCCCACAGAACCTGGCCCTGCATGAGTTGAGCCTCATGATCGTGGACTATGAGCCAAACCATATATTTGGACTCCTCAACACCCCACCTCTGTGCTCGGAAGCGACTGCCCTCTCCTACACCTGCCTTCCTGACTGCAAATAGGTTCCACAATCAGTTATGCTGTGTATTCCCACCTATGGGGCTTATATATGCCGTTTTCCCCGCAGTTATCTGTGATTGGCCATTTTGGAAATGTATCAGCTTAAAGAAACCTGCTTTTTCATGCTTATATTTCCATTCATTCCTCTATATATGCTAATACTGCATTTCTCAGTACAACTGTCATGGCTTAGTGGTTCAGTACTTTGACTATGATGCATAGTATCCTGGGTTCGAGCCTGGGCATTGCTTTTTTTTTTATTTTACTACTGTCTAGACAGGCTAGGAGGTGTGTCTGTGTAAAGGCAGCTTTGATACAGCTTGCTCAACGTTGCCCACCGGTAAGCTCCGCGCAAACAGGTTACGCTGGTTTATGCATCATTTGGCTATGAGTACGCATATTACGCTGTGAAAAATGTTGCTCAGCTACGGGCACACAGTTTCAGCGTGTTAAAGCGCTGCTCAGCCCTGGGCTCTCATATTACACCTGTTAAACCACTGCTCACCTGCGGGCAGTCATACTCAGCTTGTTAGAGCGCTGCTCAGCTATGGGCACTTATAAAAATTTTTTTTTTTTATTGTGTCAGATTTCTTCAAAAATACATGGCCCATTTCATTACATTTTACTTAAATTATAGTTATATATATATACATATATGTCAGGGGATTGTTTCGTGCTTATTTCACTAAAAATAGAAAATTATGTTGTTGGGGCTCGAACCGTGACTACCTCCTCTTTGGCCGATGTCTCTACCGCTACGCTCTTGCTACTTGGCTTAATTTGCATATTTAGATCTTGTATGCTTTTCCAATGACTGCTTACTGTGGCTGAGCGAAGGGCACTCCCGCGCAAACGAGAGTAATTACGGGCAAACATTTTTGAAATTATAAAAAAAAATTAAACTTTTGATTTTTACGTTTTACATTACAGTTGGGTTTATAGTCTTTGGGGGGCATGTGTGCTGTTGTGTTTCTTGGCATTTCTGCGGACTCGCTCTTGGGAGTTTCCTTTCAGGACTGTGACTCTTCTGGGGGCGTGTCCCTTTGCAGGACTCGCCGTGCAGACACGCCCCCTACTTTCCTACACGGACCGTGTTAGCCTAGGGTGTGATTCAGCATGCCCTCATGAATATGCATGGCATGCTGACGTCACACCGTTTAACTGCAGCCTCCGTGTAAGACTTGTTAACTCTTACACGGAGGTTTTGTGAATCCTGTCCATCCTCATTTTCTGGGAAGGTGCACAAGAACAGCTAGAAGATTTTGTTTACATTTTTGAACTCCAGTATATCCTTTCTTAGATTTACTATGGAGATTTTTCAGGATGTGGTGCACTTTTTAGACATTTCTATTCATAAGGACAGAATTCAAATGAGTTTCACATCTATGCTGTAGAGAAAACCAACCTACTCCAACACGTTGTTACATTTCAAGAGTGCAGTCATGTGATGGTTCTATCCTTTAACCCACAGTCTTATGATATTAAAGACATCATTTATAAGAAATGGGTTATATTTGGGTCCGAAAATGAACATTTGAGGAAAGTGGGAGAAAGGTCATTAATAGTATATAAAAAAGACAAATGTTTAAAGAGTTTAACAGAGGGCAGTAAAAATGATATTAATAATGGTGGGATGAAACAATGTGGGCATGGCCCTCAATGCCACTTTATTGTAGAGGGAGATTCTGTACGTATTCAAGGATTTGGTGATATTAGGTTAAAATACATATTTAATTGTAACAGTGCTGTGGACTTTTTTATATAGGCAAGACCATCAATGCTTTTAAAAAATAATTCATCAACACGGATACGACATTTAAAAAGGAAATATGAACAATGCCTTGGCGAAACATATAGTAAAACACCCTGGGCACAATTTTAAGTTTTCAGCTATTGACCAGATTAGTAACAAAATGCACTAAAAATACAAGGGAGCCAGCAAACTGTAGCATTCAGTATTTAATAGCATAAATGGCTAAATAGCATTATAAACATAAAACATACTGTTTCTTTATTTTATGTCTTTTATGTTTATAATGCTATTTAGCCATTTAAGCTATTAAATATTGAATGATACAGTTTGCTGGCTCCCTTTTATTTTTAGTGCAATTTGTCCTTTTGGTGCCATGCAGCTATTCATGTTTCACTGTTGCAGTCATTACATTTGGGTTATCTGCTTGCAGGTAGCCCTCAGTCGGCCTGATTAACAAAGTCTAGGGTCCTGCATCGGTTGCTGTCCCTTTTTCCACAACGTCAGGTTGTCAGGGGGTATAAAACATGCAGCTGATGCCATTACATCAGTCTTTCTTGCCGTGCGGTGCCTGACACAGAAGCAGTTCGCAAGTGCTGGTCGGCCGACTCCTGAAATTTTCGTTTTCGAGTTTTAGAACCGGTGTCTTCAACTAAAGCTAAGTACCCCATTGGGGAAACTTTTTCTTGCCCTTAGTGATGTCAGTAAAAGTTAATAATTGCATTACTTGTGGAAAGCAAATTTCTCAAAGATTTTCATTCGTACTGTATTCCTTGCCTAGGCCCTGACCACGACGTACCTTGCTGTCGGTTTTGTGCTTTATTTAATCAGCGCACTGTCCGTCGTCTGTATATTTTCACCTCTAAATATTTTGGTTCTCTGTTTAATTATCCAGAAATGTTAGTTTTCCGACTACCGGGATTAAAAAAAAAAAACGCAAAGATAAAGACAGAGACAGGCCGCCGAAGTCCAAAACTGCCGATGTCGCTTCTCCTAAGCCAGTCGCCAGTTCGCCGGTACTCAGTGAGGCACTTTTGCAGCCCCTGATAACCCACTACTTTTGATTCGCAGGCCTTTACTGAGACCCATTCTGAATCCGGTGTGCCGCAAGATGGAACCCGCAGATGTCTCTACCTTGGATGGGTCCGGAGCCGCTGTGCAGGCACCGTTTTCTGAGGGTGTATTCAGGCCTACGGACTTGCATATTAAACCAACTCCTCCTTCTTCTCCTAGGCCTAAATCTCGAACCATGCCTAAAAAAACAATGCCCAGGCTACATGCTCAGGCCTCTATGCCTAAAAAACAAATAAGAATGGCTTAAGATCTAATAACTCTAATCAGGGGTAGCTAACGCCCCCTTTCTAAGAGGCCTAGGACTGAAATGGTTTATGAATCTTCTGACCAGGATTCTGTTTTTTCTGATTCTCCTGATGATCTGGATTTGCCCTCCTCTACTTATGAGGATTCTGGTGCAGAGGACTCCATTCCCTCTGCTTCCCTTCCAGAGGATTTTTCTTTTGGGGAAACCTTACATACTCTAAGGGAGCATTTCCATTGGAAAAGCCAGGATTTTTCTGATTCAAAAAAGAGGCGTGAGGATTTCTTACTTCTACCTCAGCATAGGCCTTTAGCTATTCCTCCTGTAGTAGACATTGTTGATGCTTTTTCAGAGTCTAGTTTGGCCCCTGATTCCTTGCCTCCTGCTCCCAGAAAACCAGACAGATACTACAGGGTCCCTGAGTCACACAAGTTCCTTTTTAAAAATCATATTGCAGATCCAGAGACTATTTCACAAGGGCCCAAGGGCATTAAGGCTTCTACTGCTAAAAATCCTACCCCTTCTGATAGAGACTCCAGGGCGCTGGCTAGATGGGGTAAGAAGGTTTACACTTCTGCAACCTTGGTCATTAGGGCTTTAAACTGCCAGTTTCCTATGTTAAAGTAGCAGCAACATGTTGTTGGATTGCTTAAACAGAAAATGATGTTGATTCCTGACTGAATTTAAAATAAAGAATTACAGGACTTAATGCATTCTGCTGAACAAGTTGAAAAACATACTTTGCAATGTGGTTTTGATTCATTAGAGGCCTCTTGCAGGGCCGCTGTTACTTGGTCTGTGCTCAAAAGGCATGCTTGGCTTAAGGAGCAGTCTTTGCCTGATCATGTTGAAGCTAAATTGTTGGATGCACCCTTAAATCAGGACCGCCTGTTTGGCAACAAGGCTGAGGAAGTTCTTAAAAAGATGAAAGATAAAGCTAAATCTATGCAAACTGTTAGATGTCTTACAAGTTCAGCCTCCTAGATTTAGTAGGCACTGGCCCTCTAAGAATTGGTCCTCTCCAGCCCCTTCCAGGTCTTCTCAAGCCAAACCCAGACACAGCAAAAAACCCAGGTTTCAGTCCCAGGGGACACACAGGACTAAGCAGTGGGGGGCCTCCACTTCCAAATCTGGGAGTAATAAGACTCCCCCCTATGGTAAACTGTCTCAATGACTTCCTTTTAAAATTTCCAAGCACTTATCAACTGACTGTTCCTTTGGGGGAAAAGATTGCTCTTCATGCAAAGAACTGGGAACTCATTACCCAGGACAAATGTGTTTTAAATATAGTGTCCCAGGGATACAGATTTCACTTCCTTCACGTTGCCAACACCAAGCGGGTGGCCTGACCCTACCCCGAAATCATTGGGCAGAGGCCCAAAAACTAGTACTTGCTCTCTTAAGCATGGGGGCTGTTCAACTGGTACCAGAAGAGGAAAAGGTACAAGGTTTCTACTTGAGACTGTTCCTGGTACCCAGGAAAGAAAATTCATGGTGTCCTATCCTGGACCTGTCTACTCTAAACACGTTTTTGGAGATTCCAAATTTTAAGATGCTGACTCTTTACCAATTACTTTCTATGCTAGGCAAAGATGCCTGGTTGGCAGCACTAGATTTAAAAGAAGCATATCTGCACATCCCAATCAGGGAATCTTGCAGAAGATACCTACGCCTGAAAGCAGGCTTACATGCACATTCAGTTCTCTGCACTGCCCTTTGGCTTATCTACTGCACCCAGGGTATTCACAAAGTGCCTAGCTCCAGTTATTGCATTTTGCAGGCAAAGAAATATTCAAATATACACATACCTGGATGATTGTCTAATTAAGGCAGAAAGCCAGACATACTTTTGAATCATCTGGCCTTTGTACAAAGGGTTCTAACTTGTCTGGGGTACACCATAAATGAAAAGAAATCATACCTGGTACCCAGTCAACAAATTATATTCCTGGGAGCAAGCTTGAATACAACTTCCCAGATGGCCTACCTCACGCCAGAGAAACAAATTCATTTGACAACCTACTTCAAACAAGTGGCCACAAAAAACATGCTATCTGCAAGACAAATACTACAAGCCTTGGGGTTCATGGCCTCCTGCATTCTTCTAATTCCATATATGCAAGACTGCATATGAGGAAACTACAGTGGTATCTAAAAAGCCTATGATGTCAACATTCTCAGGATCTAGAAGCAATGATTCCTATCATACCTTGCCTACGCCTAGAGTTCCTTTGATGGGCAGAGGCCTATCACCAAAACAAGGGACTACCTTTCACACCACCCCCTGCCACCCAAACCCTACCAACAGACGCATCAGACTGTGCATGGGGGGTGCTCACATGGCAGGGAAATGTATTCAGGGCAAATGGAACCCAAGTCAAATGCGCCTGCATGTCAATCAAAAAGAAATGTTACCTGTACAGAATGCTCTGACAGCCTTCAAGGACCACATTCTTCCAGGAAAACTAATGGTAAAGACTGACAACACCACTGTTATGTGGTACATAAACAAGCAGGGGGGTACACATTCTTACCCCCTCTGCAGAATAGCCATGGCATTGTTGGAACAGCCTTGAGCTACCAAGTGCATCTACAAGCTCAATTCCTGCCAGGAAAGTTAAATACACTGGCAGACGGACTAAGCAGAAACCTCATGGACCCACACGAGTGGAAACAGGAACCAAGGATTTTCAACATGTTGACAAGCGAATGGGGGAGCCCAGCTATAGACCTGTTTGCCTCTCCCCAGAACTACCAATTGGACACGTTTTGCACAAGGACTCCCCACAAACAAGCCTGGAAAGTGGATGCTCTGTTTTTCAGCTGGAAAAACCTATCAGTCTGTGCCTTCCCCTCTCTGCCTCTGCTCTCCAAAGTACTACTAAAATTCAAACAGGACAGGATTTTGATTGATCCAAACTGGCCACGCCAACACTGGTACCCCCTTCTGCACAGTGTGTCACAGTTATCCCCATGGCACCTGCCTCAGACTCCTTCCCTGTTGTCTCAGCAGGAGAACCAGATTCTGCACCCTCAGCTTCTAACACTGAACGTTGCAGCCTGGCTATTTACATAATCTGTCCTTTACCACCACTCAGTAAATCTGTGATGGATATCATTTTAGAGGCAAGGAGGCCTAGCACTAGAAAATCCTTTGCTGAAAAATGGAAAAGATTCTGTGCCTGGAACCAGTCTCAAGGAATGAGCACAGCAGCGCCCAATTTACCTCAGATTTTACAATACGTAACTGAGATGCTTCACAAGGGCCTGTTTTTTTCCTCCATTAAAATCTACGCCTCAGCCATTTGAGCTCATTATAACACAGAACCCCCCCCCTCTTTTCTCATCCCCTGCTCAAGCAGTATCTCAGAGGGGCAAAGAACTTGAGACCACCCAGAAGAGCTCCTACCATTGCCTGGGACCTTAACTTTGTTTTGGAGAAACTCACTCTACCTCCTTTCGAGCCTGCTGCTACTGCAGACTTAAAATTTCTTTCTTGGAAAACAGCCTTCCTTTTAGCAATCACTTCAGCTAGAAGTATATCTGAATTACAGGCCCTTATGGCAATGGAGTCTTTCATCATCTTTCATGCGGATAGGGTATCTCTGAGGACCAATCCATCCTTCATACCCAAGGTGGTTTCCACTGTGGCTCCTAATCAGTCCATTCATTTGCCAACCTTCTTTCCCATCCACAGAACAAAGGGGAACGGATTCTGCATTCCTTGGACGTACATAGACAACTTAGATTCTACTTGGACAGAACTAAATTTTGAAGAAAAACTAAATTTTGAAGAAAATCTGACCAATTGCTAATAGCATTTGCTGCTGGGGCAGAGGGGAACGCTATTTCAAAACAAACCATTTCTAAATGGATAAGCCATTGCATTAATTTCTGCTATAAGCACCATGGAAAACCTATCCCCTAGGGGATCGGATCGCACTCCACCAGGGCTGCATCTACTTCTGCAGCCTTTCTCAGAAGTGTTCTTACCAGAGATATTCTAGAACATACAGAAAAATACTCTAAAACAAACAGAAAATGTTAAGTTGTCAATCTCACCTTCATTCTTGCTGGATGGGTTCGGAGCCGATCCTCAGCTCCGACTCGGCCACTTACTAAAGCTCAAGAGCTAATTTTACCAGCTCGAGGCAACCCTATATCCCATGATGCAAGGCGGAGACTACCCAGATCTCGTTTGCCGCTTCACTTACGAGGTGCCTTTTTTACCAGCTCCAGGTAAGTTTTCTTCAAATTAAGACTTTTAGTCTCATCCCTTTTAGTTTTAATTACCTTAGTTGTTTTGTGAACCTTAACGTTTAATTTAACCCTATTCCCGTTAGTGTTCCCTATTTTTCGGGTTATTTATCCCTTTCCCTAGGTTAGGCCTTAAACCTCCCCCTTTCCTAATTTTTCCTGTCAGGGATTCTGTGTGTGTTTGAGTGTGTTGTATCCCTGTTTAGATTTATATTATTGGATTGGGTGTTATATTGTGTGTGTGTCTGTGTTTCCTTGTTACTTGTGTTTCCTCGACACAGCTATGTCGAAGGACACAAAGGTTTCAGGCTTCAAGAAGTGTGACTCGTGCTGTCAGAAGATGTCTCTGACAGACGGTCACACTTGTGTTTACTGCCTGGGACCTCTGCACCTGCAGGACTCTTGTGCTATCTGTTATGCCTTAAGCCCAAGAGTCCTGCAGGAGCGCAGAAATAAATTAATATTGAGGGGCTTATTAAAGCCTGAGAGCTCCCCGACTAAGTCGGCTCCGGGGAAGCCCTCGAAACCAGTTAAGCCTTCGGCTTCAAGTCCTAAGCCAACGGCTACTGGTTCTTCTTCAGTGTCGAGATCGGCTCCGGCCGGAGCCGATCCTTCTCTTTTAGAAGTCACAGCATCGGCTCCATCCGGCGCCGATGCTGCTAGATCTGGGCACTCAGTGTCGGCTCTGGCTGGAGCCGACGTATCCTCTGCTCCTTCGGCTCCACCTATCTCTAAAAAGAGATCACGATCCCCCTCGTTGGAATCGATACGTTCGGCTCCGAGATCACCCCTGCTCTCGGAACGGGGCCATCGGAGCCGTTCTTCTCGGTCGTCCAGGCTGTCTGATCACGACCTTGAGAGAGTGGTGAGTAGACTATTAAAGTCTCAGGCATTGGCCCAAATGCTCCATAGCCCGTCTCAACAGACGGTAGCTATCACACATCCACCTAACATTCCTCCTTCGACTCTCTTACAGAGCTCGGAGCCGGAGCTCCTCGGAGCCGTGACTGTTGTAACTTTGGAGCCGATACCACCCCCCCTTTCGGCTCCGTCATCCTCTGCTCTGATTTCCTCCTTGAGGCCTTCGTTGGAGGGATCCGGGCGTCTGGTCTCTCTCGTCGGCTCCAAGGGGGCGAGTGGCATCGGACCCTTGTCCGACCCCATTCTCCCTCTCGGGGCTTCGGCGTTGGTGAGCTCAGCCCCGACATCTGCCTCGGAGCCGTCCCTGTCGGTGAGGCCTGGAGTTCCTATCTCTTCGGAGCGGGAACCTTCTGGCCTCTCTGACGGGGGAGACTTTGAGGTGATGAGGAGTGTACTAGCCCCTGGATGTAGTCAACGGTCAGTTCCATCAGCTCCTCCCACTACAGTGCCTGCTGACGTCTCTTCCCACTCTCTTGCTTCCGGACCCTGAGATCCAACGCCTCAGGTTTCCCCATTGGGAATATCTTCCTCTTCCGAGGCTTCTCCTGATCGTCAGATGAACCTCCGCATAAGAGGACATGTAAGAGGAAACATCTAGACTCCCCCGAGTCTATTACATCTGATACTGACTTGGATGAGTCGGAGGGATCCCCAAGGTCCCCCTCTGAGGATGTCTCTTTCTCAGACATCCTTGAACTCCTTAAGCAGAGGGGGAACTGGCCTTCCCTTAATCCTTCCGAGGACGAGTCAGTATACCTGGAGGCGTTCGGGTCTCGACCCTCCACCTCCTGGGTGTCTCCGCCTTTCGACCCTCTTATGGACGTGGTGGCTCGGAAGGCGTGGATGGCCCCGGATTCGGTGGAACCTATTCCTCGGAGGCCTTCTAAGTTCATTACGGCCCCACCTGATAGGCAATATTTGACGAAAGGTGTCCCGGTTGATGCCGTGGTGGTGGCTGCAGCCACCAAGAAGGAACTAGCTGATCCTTCAGTACCTGTCCATCCTCCTAACAAGGATTCTAGGACTATGGATAGGTACAGCAAGCGGATTTTTTCTTCAGCGACCTTTGCCATGCGATCGCTGAACTACTTGTGTCACTTCACCCGCCTTCAAAGAGATGTTCTTAAAGAGTTGGGAGAAGTTTTACAGGATCCGTCAGCTGTTGGGTCTCAGGATGAGATTAACTCACAGCTAGGAATCTTAAACTCCATTGTTAACTCCTCCATGCGGCTCATTTCATATGCAGCCGATGGAGCGAGTAGGGCTGCAGGCACAGGAGTGGCTTTAAGACGTCAATCCTGGATGCGGCTTTGTAATTTTGCAGATCCCTTCAAGGCGTCCTTCACAAACTCTCCCTTTGATGGCTCGACTTTATTCGGACCTCAAGTGAAAGACACCTTGACTAGATGCGAGCAAGATGGCAAGACTCTTTCTGCCGTAGGAGGCCGTTTCTCCACTCCTTCAAGACCTTACCCAAAAGGTCAGAAGGGAGTGAAAATGTGGTTCTGCAAATCTCAAGGAGTCACGCCTGACGCACGAGGTCAGTTTACCCCCAGAGGCAGAGGGGGTAACAACAACAGATGCCGCCCTAGGGGCAGAGGGGGTCTGCAGAATCAGGGTAGCAGGGAGCCTCTCTCTCACAAACCCTTCCAGCATCCCTGAGATGTTGCCCGATTGTCCACCTTCGGAGGCAGTCGGGGGAAGATTATCGCTGTACCCCAAAGCCTGGCTTTCCCTTTCTCAAGACAAATGGGTACAGTCGATCATATCCGAGGGTTACAAAATTCCCTTTATTCAAACCCCAGCTCAGCAAGAGGGAACCCTTCCAGACGTTCCACCCGGTCTAAGGGAACTAGCAGTACCAGAGATTTCAAAACTGCTAGCAAAAAGAGCCATCCAGCCAGTCCCAGCAGACCAAATAGGATCCGGTATTTACTCAAGGTTCTTTTTAGTACCAAAAAAGTCAGGGGACTGGAGACCAATATTAGATCTCAGCAAACTAAACAAGTTTGTAAAGAAAACAAGATTCCGGATGGTCACGCTGCAGTTCATTCTACCCTTTCTGGGCAAGGACAATTGGATGTGCTCGGTAGATCTTCAGGATGCGTACTATCACAAAAATTCACAGGCGCTCCAGAAGGTTTCTCCGCTTTCGGCTGGGGACCAGTCACTTCAATTCAGGGCCCTGCCATTTGGACTCACTACAGCCCCAGAGTGTTCACCAAATGTATGGCAGGTTACGGCTCACCTGAGACGTCAAGGATTCCAGGTGTTTCCATATCTAGACGACTGGCTCCTCACTGCCACCACCAGGCATCAACTTCTCCAAGCCAGAGATTACACCATTCACATTTGCAGAGGGCTAGGGATTTCTATAAATTTCGAAAAATCTGCCTTGTCGCCTTGTCAATCTATTACTTTTATAGGCGCAAAATTGGACACCGTACAACTTTCAGCAAAGTTAACAGACCAAAGGATCTTGGACATTCAAAATCACGTCCAGGTGATTCTCTTCAGCAACAAAATTCAGGCCAGATTTGCTCTGAAAGTATTGGGTCTTATGGCGGCCGTCATAACACTTCTTCCCCTTGCCCGCTTTTACATGCGTCTTCTTCAATGGATGCTATTCGCCCAATGGTCCTTTCAACAACTTCCCATGCGTCACAGGATCATAATAACTCCAACTTGCAAAAGGCATCTGACCTGGTGGATATCGTCCCCTCAAGTCCATCAGGGCAGACCCTTTGTTCCTCCTGCCCCGGTCACCACGGTTACATCGGACGCCTCCCTGATCGGGTGTGTGGGGTATTATCAGGGCAGGATGGTCCATGGCACTTGGCAACCTTTCGAATACCACCTGCACATAAATGTCCTAGAGATGAGAGCAGTGCTTTTAACGTTGCAAGCCCTCAAAGATTCTCTTCCCCTTGGAACTATTGCAGTCCAAACGGACAATATGTCCGTAGTGTGGTATATCAACAAACAGGGCGGAACCAAGTCCTATCCACTGTGTCGAGAGGCTCTCAGACTTTGGCAGTGGGCATTCTCTTCTCAGCGGTTTCTGATAGCAACGCATATCCCCGGGAAATCCAACATCATAGCGGACAGGTTGAGCAGAGCTGTTCTCGTGCCTCACGAGTGGTCTCTCAAACAATCAGTGACGGAAGAGATTTTTCAGGAGTGGGGCCTTCCTTGCTGCGATCTTTTTGCTACACCTCAAAACAGCAAATGCCCCAACTTCTTCTCTCTCTTCCCCCTTCCAGGCCATCCCCCCAGAGATGCTCTAACCCAAGATTAGATCCGGGGACTTCTTTATGCCTTTCCCCCCTTTCCTCTGATACCTCAAGTAATTCAGAAAGCAACCGCCTTGAGAGACAAGTTGATTCTCATTGCCCCATATTGGCCTCGACAGATATGGTTTCCGTTCCTACATCGTTATCTCTTGGTACAGCCATGGCATCTGGACCCGGTTCCAGATCTTCTGACCCACCAGTCGGAGCAGCTGCACCAATCCATACCTTCTCTCAGCCTCACTGCTTGGTTGCTCCACTTCCATCCCTAGCCAGGCTTCCTATGATTTCTAATCCCGTCTGGGATATCATAGTAGCTTCCCTTAAATCTTCCACCAGAAGGATTTACACTAGTAAATGGCAACGTTTCTCCTTCTGGGCAAAAGCTAGGAATATAGACCCCTATACTGCTCCGATTCATTCGGTATTGGACTTCCTAGCCGAGATTTTTCATTCAGGATCTTCTTCCTCCACAGTAAAAGTTCAGCTGGCAGCCATTTCGAATTTTCATATAGGCTTTTTGGACCACAACATTATGTCACATAAACTTTGCAAGGCATTCCTTAGAGGTATCTTTTTACTTAAACCTCCGATTAGAGACCCCCCATCACAATGGGATCTAAATTTAATTTTAACATCCTTGATTCTTCACCCTTTCGAACCTGCGGCTGCCTGTTCATTGAAATTTCTTTCTTGGAAAACACTCTTTCTAGTCGCCATTACTTCTGCCAGGAGAGTATCTGAGCTTCATGCTCTCTGCATTCGTCCTCCCTACTTAATCTTCCACAAAGACAGAGTTTCTCTAAGGACTAATCCATCTTTCTTACCCAAAGTGGCATCGCAGACTAACTTAAATCAATCCATTGATCTTCCAGTTTTTTTCCCAAATTATTCTGATAGAGCGGAACAAAAACTACATTATCTTGATGTTCACCGCCAACTCAGATATTATCTGGACAGAACTAAACATTTTAGAAAATCTGATCAACTGTTTCTATCCTATGCAGAGAAAAGGAAAGGCCTTCCAGTCTCCAAGGTAACTTTATCTAGATGGCTGTCTTCTGTGATTACTTACATTTATCAGCTCAGAGGCAAAGAGTTGATTTCTAGGCCAAAAGCCCATTCTACCAGAGCTCTAGCTACAGCTACAGCTTTTCAGGCTAGAATTCCAATAGACACTATTTGCGCAGCAGCCACGTGGGCCTCTCCTCATACCTTTGTTTCACATTACAAATTAGACTTTGCCTCCAGAGACAGAGCGAATTTTGGTTCCACCGTTCTCAAGAATCTGTTCCATTGAGCCACCCAGGATAGAGGTGCTAGGGACGCGGTCCCATCCAGCAAGAATGAAGGCGAGATTGACAACTTAACGTTAAGAAGTTATGTACCTACCATAACATTCCATGTTAGCTGTCTTCTCTCGCCTTCTTTCTTGCGTCCCGCCCACCATCCCCCTAGCCTGGTCAGACCGAGAAGATTGTGTCTCTTCTCTTAAGAGGCTTTATCCATTTTTCTGGCTAATCAGCTTTCTAGTGTCACTAGATTAGGTTGATCCTTTTCAGGGGATTATGATTATTATTATTGTCATTTTTAGTATTATTACCTCTTCTTCCTCCTCTCCAGTTGGAGGAATATATTGCATAATTTCCTTAGCTACCAAACGACATCTGGGTAGTCTCCACCTTGCATCATGGGAATATAGGGTTGCCTCGAGCTGGTAAAATTAGCTCTCGAGCTTTAGTAAGTGGCCGAGTCGGAGCCGAGGATCGGCTCCAAACCCATCCAGCAAGAAAGAAGGTGAGAGAAGACAACTAACATGGAACATTATGGTAGGTACATAACTTCTTATTTACACACATATACCCTCAAATAGACATACTAACATAACTTCCATTCCCACTTACCTACTACCTAAATACCATAGACTCTTCCACATTAAATACAATTTACCCTCAATAAATAAAGTGAAAATTCAAACTAACCTTATGTATAATTCAGCAACAAAACTAAATAATCCCTCCTTAAAAGACGGTGACATCCACCCCAACCCTGGCCTTACCAACCCCGCTATCCAAACAACCCACCCTAATCCCAATAACTGTCTCCTGATAACGCACTAATAATAAAGTAGCCCACCTCCATGCCCTCCTAGATACTCACTCCTTTGATATCCTCTGCCTCACTGAAACTTGGTTGAAACCAGAAAGACAGTGAAATCATTCCCCATGGCTACAATATAGTCAGACAAGACAGAACAAAACACAAAGGTGGTGGAGTTGCACTTCTATTTAAAGATGGACTTCATATCACCACCCTACCATCTAATTCAACCCAGAATAATAACACAGAGCTCCTTATTACCAAACTTCAAATCAACGCAAAAAAATTTTTATACATTATCCTCATCTACATACCACCCGGAAATAATATCACTACAATAGAGGCTATTCTAAGCTGGGTGTCGTCCATCTACCCCCAAGAAACAATAATACTAGGCGACTTTAATATTGATTGGAAAGGTGTTAGTGCTGAAAATCCTACCTTTCATATTAACCTCCATGGCTTTAGCCAAACCATAACCTCTACAACCAGAATTAACAAACCTAATGAGAAAGAGAGCACCTTAGACTGGATACTTATAAATAAACAGAAACAATCTTACACGGTAGGAACTCTGACAGGTGATGTTAGTGATCATTTTTTGACCTGCATCATAAGAGAAAAGAAGGATCTTCCCAACCTCCCCACCTCTAGGATAGCACGCTCTACCAAACACTTTAACTCAGAATTATTTCAAGCTGAGCTTAAAGCCTGCAACTGGAACCCTTTAAAAACCCTTCCACTTGAAGAGGCTGTGAAGTATCTTAACTCCACATTCTTATCTATACTGGATAAGCATGCTCCTAAACGGTCCATTAGAATGAAGTCTAACCCAGCCCCATGGCTTACTAATGAAACTAGACAGCAAATTTTGCTTAGGAACAAAGTCTGGACTAAGTGGAGAGCTAACAGAAATATCTCTGATCATCTACATTTCAGGCAGCTCAGAAATAGTACAAAAAAGGCAATACTTAAAGATAAAAAAAACTACTACTGTAAACTCCAACAAACTCACCAAAATAATCCTCAGAAGTTCTGGTCTAGCATTAATAAGCTCCTTTCCCCAGGTAACTCCTGAGCACCCATCCCACTTGATGCAGATCCAAATACCCCCCAGCAAACTGCAAATACCTTTAACTCTTTCTTCACTGAGACCATACAGTCTCTAGCTATTCAGCTTATTCCAGATAACTCAAGCCTTCCCACCACCTCACCAGACTCTCTACCTACATTCAAACTACAACCCATCTCTACTACTCTTATCTATAAATTTCTTCAAAAACTCAAGCCATGCACTCCTGCTGACCAGGTACCTTCCCAATATCTCCAAAAAGCAGCCAAAGTAATTGCCTATCCTATATCCATCCTTATAAACAGGACAATCCAAGAAGGAACCATTCCAGATATTTGGAAAATCTCCCTCATTATCCCATTACATAAAGGTGGGAACTCAAATGACTACTCTCACTATCGGCCAATTGCTCTTTTATCAACCTTAGCAAAAATTATGGAAATATGCATTCACCAACAACTACTACATCATCTTTCTCAAAATAACATAATAGCAAACTGTCAACATGGCTTTAGGCCATCACACAGTGCCACTACTGCACTTCTATCCTTTACAGATACCATCAATAGAAACCGTAATAAAAACATCCTCTCATCTGCATTCTTTATTGACCTTAAAGCTTTCGACATGGTAAACCACACCCTCTTAATCAATATTCTTGAATCTCTTTCCTTTGACTTTCAGGCTGTTAAATGGTTCAGATCCTACCTCAGCAACAGGCAACAAGCAGTTCTCTGGGAAAATCAAATTTCATCCTTTTTGCCAGTCAACATAGGAGTCCCCCTGGGCTCCATTCTTGGACCACTTCTTTTCTCATTATTTATCAATGATCTCCATGTAGCAATTCCTCAAGCTACCTGCATTCAGTATGCAGATGATTCCACACTAATATGCTCAGCAACCTCTCCATCTGAACTATATTCTCTCACTCAAAATGTTTTCAACACTGTAGAAACATGGTTCACAAAACGCTGCCTCCTTCTTAATGCAAAAAAAAAACCTCTTTTCTTTACCCCCACTACCAAGTCCTCCCCCATAGATTTCTCAATCTCTTCAAATAATGGAACTATTATTTTCCCAGACTCTACCACTAAACTGTTAGGAATATCTATTGACAATAACCTCGCATTTGATTACCAGCATCATAAATGAGCTTACCAGCTTAAATATCAACCCCTATATCACAAGATGGGTTGCAAACTGGCTCAGAGATAGAACCCACATGATCAGAATCGCAGGTGCCATGTCCGAATCCAAACCAGTTACAAGTGGCGTCCCACAGGGCTCAGTTCTGGGACCTCTCTTGTTCGGTATATACTTCTCTGAGGTTCAGGCTAACACGGGGGGATTATGGCTGACAAAGTTCGCAGATGACTGCAAACTGGGGGCCATAATCAAATCTTCAGCTGACACAAGCATCCTCCAAAAGGGTCTCACAGAGACGGATGCTTGGTGCCAGAGCCACGGCCTCAAGCTAAATGCTAAAAAGTGCATAGTCATCCCCTATGGGAAAAACAAGGTGCCCACAAATTACCACATAGGTGTTAATCCATTAAGTACGGAAGAAGTAATTAGAGATTTGGGGACCAACGTAGATAGTAATCTCTCCTTTGATAATCACGTTACCAAAGTGGTTAGAAAGACCTTCTATATAGCCCACCTTATCACGAAAGGGTTCGCATCTAGATCAAGAGAGGTCATTGTGCCCCTCTACTCGTCACTCATCAGGCCCATAATTGAATACAATGCCCCTTTTGGGATGTACCTTACCCGACACCTGCAGCAACTGGAGAGACCCCAAAAGTACCTCACCAAGAGGATCATGGGCTACAAACAGATGTCCTATGCAGCTTGACTAAAGAAACTCCAGCTCTACTCAGTTGCTTACCGCCTACTCGGAGGCGATCTATGCCTGACGTGCAAAGCCATGTCAAACCCAGAATTAATGGACATGCTCCACCTCAAAAAAATCCAAGTCCCTTAGAGCTACACGCTCCAGGGACCTAAACCTCAGCTCAAAAATAAATAGGACATGCTGGAGGGACAGATTCATTTCCCAGAGGCTCCCCTCACTCTGGAATAGAATCCTAATTCACGTTAGACATAGCCCTTCGCTGACCCTCTTCAAGCGAAATCTGGACGTGTGGATGGGAAATCGCAAATTCACCCCTGGGATCTCTTCTGTGTCCCTGCTAGACAGAGGCACAGTAAACTAATCTTAAAAGGGTACCTTCTGTGACCTACTTTACAGAGGCACAGTAGGCTAATCTAATAGGGAGGCAGAAGCCAAATACACTCTGGCTAGGCTTATAAATGCCCTAGGGCAGATAGCCTAGTATCTACCTATGAACCTATATAAATAACATCATTAAAACAGTCAACAGAAAAATAGGCTCCTTATATAGAATAAAACCTTTCCTAACCCCAGCAGCCAGAACCAAGATTGCTCACTCCCATGTAATCTCGATTCTTCTGTACGCTTCACCTAATTTTACCAACCTAAAGTAAACTAACCTTAACAAACTAGCAACTTCCTATAATAACATTGCCAGATTCGCTACTGGAAATCCCTTTAGAACCCACCACTGTTTTAATCTTAGGCAACTAGACTGGCAGGAATTCCAAAACCATCTGATAATACCCCAACTCACAATTGCCCGCAAGATATTTTACCAACCCAATAATACCCCTATACTCTCCAAGCTCTTAATCCCCTATAAAAATCTGAATTCCCTACGTTCTTCTAGCAAACTCCTCGCTAGCATAACAAAGTCTAATAATATGACTGGTGTCTCTGTGTTTAATAGCACAGCAGGAAAAAATGGAACCTGCTACCAATGAACTAACTCTAATTACATCCTTGCCACTCTTTAAACAAAAACTTAAAAAACACCTCCAAATGCACTGGTTATGCCCTTGTAGCAATCCTGACTAACCACCCACTTCACATCTGTTTCTTCCTTTTCCAACCAAACTTACAAACATTTTAATGCTTAGTTATGTAAGCAAGACTGACGCTGTTTAAACTCCAACTTACTGCCAAAATCTTTCCACCTGATGTGAATAATTGCACATGGTTCTTACTGTGCTACATTTGTTTTTGCTTTCTGAAGTGTAAATATTTTTACTGTTGCTTTTCTCAAGTGTTAATATCTTTAGTATGTAATAATTACTTGTTGTATGTCTCTCTATTGTTTTTATTAATCCTTTATTTACCGTGTAACAATATTTCATACTTTTTATATCTGTTTGGAGCTTTTCTCCCCGGGCCTCTACTGAAAATGGAAATATATCCAGCTAGACTAGCCCGGTTAACAAATGTAAAATAAATAAATAAAATAGAAGCTGCTACCTGGAGTTCTGTACATACTTTCACCAAACATTATCATTTACCAATTTTCTCTAAATCCAGAACTGGCTTTGCCACTGCTGTCTTATGGGGCCTTATAGCTGGTCCTAATGCTGTATAAATTCCTCCTCCCAACCATAGCTTTGGGAAATTACCCAAATATAATGACTGCAACAGTGAAACATGAAGAACATAGTACAGTTGTGTACACTTGCCATAAATGTAAATGTTCAAGTGTATTCACTGTTCCAGTCCTGGTTACCCTCCTTCCAGCCCCGTTTTTCTCTGACTATACCTCTACTTCCTTTTACTATCCTTAAAAGCCTTTTTGGTGCATTTGCTTTTGATTGGAGGTATAGTTTTGTGTTTTTAATTTTATTTGCTCCCCATTTGGGGGGCACCTGACATCTGGGGCAAGAAAAAATGATGTAATGGCATCAGCTGCATGTTTTATAGACCCTGACGTCATAGAAGAAGGGACAGCAACTGACGCAGGAGCCAAGACTTTGTTAATCAAGCTGACTGAGGGCAACCTGCCAGCAAATTACCCAAATGTAATGACTGTAACCGTGAATACACTCGAACATCTACATTTATGGTAAGTGTACACAACTGTACTTTTTTTGGGCAGGCCATTCTCTCTTCATCCTCCAGTGGCCACTGTGACGATGGATGTTTCCCGCCTGGGGTGGGGGAGGCATTTCAGGGAAAGATGGTAAAAGGCACGTGGTCCTCCTCGGAGATCAAGTTGCATATCTGTTTCCTACAGATGAGAGCTTTCCTTCTAAGTTTGCAAGCCTTTCAGGATGTTCTCCCCCTAGGGACTATTGCACTCCACACCACACAGACAACATGTCAGTAGTCTGGTACATCAACAAACAAGGAGGAACCCACTCTTATTAATTGTGCAGAGGCTGAGAGGGTCTAGGAATGGACGATCTCTTCAGACCACTTTCTAATTGCAACGCACATACTGGGGAAAACAAATATGCTGGCAGACTCAGCAGATCCATTCTGATTCCTCGAGTGGTCCCTCAATCAAGTGGTAGTGGACATGATTTTCAGCTGTTGGGGACAGCCTTGCTGCAATCTCTTTCCCTCTTCCTTCAGCAACAAGTGCAGCAAGTTCTTCACTCTGATTCCCCCTCTGAGAGAGTCACTGAGGGATGTTCTGTTTCACGATGGGCCCCCCTGGGGTCTCCTCTATGGTTAGCCCCCCTTTCCACTGATCCAAAAATTTCTACAGAAAGCAAGCAGACTGAAGAGATCAGTCATCCTCATCGCCTCCTTCTGGCCTCGACCGGTATGGTTCCCATTCCTCTGGTCTCACCTCATATACCCTTCATGTTTAAAAGAGAGCAGTCGGGATCTCTTATCTCACCCATCAGAGGTTCAACATCCCAATCTACATGCCCTCAAGCTGACTCCATGGTTTTTCTACTTCTAGTAATTGTGAGACTGTGCAAGCTCGCATCCCCAGTTCGTGACATTATCTTGACCTTCTAGAAGGCCTCCACCAAGAAAGTCTACAGAAGCAAGTAGAAAACATTCTCTATATTGGCTTCTAAAGAAAATGTAGATCCTTTGGCAGCTCTTACTTCGGCCATCCTTCTTTTTCAAACTACTCTCTTTATGGAAGGAGCTAGTTTTTCTACTGTTAAACTTCAGTTAGCAGCCGTAACTAACTTCCATGCTGGAAACAAATCCCTTTCTTTGTCAACTTCCAGATTATGTAAAGCTTTCATGAGAGGAATTTTTCTTCTTAGACCACCAATAAAAGATCCCTGTTTGCCTTGGGATCTCACGGTAGTCCAGGGGTTGACTCAAACCCTTTGAACTGGCAATCAGTTGCAATATGAAGTTTCTTTCTTGGAAAATTGTCTTTTTGGTAGCTATCAATTCAGGCAAAAAAGAATTTGAGCTCCAAGCCTTATCAGCTAGGTCTCCTTACATTATTTTTCATAATGATAGGGTGTCTCTAGAACCAACCCTTCCTTTATGCCTAAAGTGGCCACTGAGACTAACATTAATCAATCCGTTCAGTTTGCCAGTTTTCTATCCAAACTTTACTAATAAGGGTGAATATATGCTGCACCTTCTTGATGATCATAGACAACTATGTTTTTTTATCTTCACAAAACAAAACAGTACAGCAAGTCTGATCAGTTTTGTATCTTTTTCCCCTAACCGCTTAGGTCAAGCAGTTTCCAAAATTACTCTAGCCAAATGGATTACTGACTGTACTTCTCTGATTTGCTCTCAAAAAGGCTTGGAATTGCCTTGTCCCCCTAGAGCCCACTCTACCAGATCTATGGTTACGTCATCTGATTTTTCTTCTAGAATTTCAACTGCAGCACAGCAGCCACTTGGTCAAAGATGCATACCTTTGTTGCAAATTGGACATTATCTCTAGAAGCGGTGCTTCCTTTAGTTTGACAGTGCTCTGGCATGTCCTTCCTTGAGGGCCTCCCAAGAGTTACGTAGCTGGGAACTCTAACCCATCAGTGAGGAAGAATGAAAAGGACAGCATCCAGTTTAAAAGTTATGTACCTACCTTAACTTGGCATCTGTGTTATCTATTTTCATTCTTCCTCATCTCCCCCCCCCAGCCATCCCCCGGCCTTGACTCTCTTAGGTTTTTAGGAGGATAATAAAATCCTCAGGTTCCAGGTTTGAGCCTCAGTCTTTCTAGTGTCTGTTCTGTCTCTATATCACAGTGGGCAGTAATGCAGCAAACTCGATCTGAGGAGTTGGGTGTGGTGTACAGCATTATGGGTAGGGGTAGGAGCTCGAGATTTGGTTCCAAGTCTTGGAAGTGCGGCCAAGTCGGATCTGTAACCCATCAGTGAGAAAGAATGAAAATGGGCAACACAGATGTCAAGATGTTCATCGTGTTACACTGCTGCAGTCATCACATTTGGGTTATCCTGCCGTCAGGCGGTTCCCCAGTCGGCCCGAGTTCAAAAGTCTTGGTCTGGCATCGGTTGCTGTCGCTTCCTCCCTGACGTCAGTGCGACGGGTGTATAAGTTGCAGCCGACGCCATTTTCTTCAGTCTTTCTTGCCGCACGTTGCCCGAAGCAAAAGCAGTTCGCAAGTGCTGGTCGGCCGACTCCTGAGATTTTCATTCTGAATCCAGAACTGAAGTCTTCTACAAAGCTAAGTACCCCATTGGGGAAACTTTTTCCTGCCTCAGACCGATGTCAGTAAAAGTTAATAACTGTATTTCTTGTGGGAAGCAAATACCTCATAAGGATTTCCATTCTTATTGTATCCCGTGCCTAGGCCCAGACCACGACGTCACTGGTTATCTGTTTTGTGCTAGGTTTAACAAGCGCACTATTAAACATCGGTTTGATTTTGCCCGACATTACTTTGGCAGAAAATTTAATTACACCATGCCGTCGGAACTTCCGACGACCGCAATTCATAAAAAGCACAAAGACAGGCATCCGAGGCCCAAAACTGATAACGAAGCCTCTTCTAGGCCAGTCGCTGGTTCTCCGGTTTTCAGTGAGGCGCCTTCGCAGCCCCTGACGACTGCTTCTGCAGAACCACAGCCAGCCGCCGACTCCCTAGTGGAGATGGCTGGGCCCTCGGACACACAAGTTTTTCAGACGACAGAAACCGACCCTGCTGAGGGATCCGGAGTACATGAGCAACCCGCAGCTTCAGAGGGTGTCTTCAGACCTACTCAGCTAAGCATTAAACCCTCTTCTAAGTCTAAGCCACCTTTAAAAACAAAGAAACAAATATAGTCTCCAGGACAGACCTCCATGCCTAAGAAACAAATGCTCAAAATGGCCGAAGACCTAATCACTCTGATCAGGGGATCCCATCCCCCACCTGATAAAAGGCCTAGACAGGATGCAGATTATGACTCATCCGACCAGGTGTTCATTTACTCAGATTCATCCTCAGACTTAGGCTATTCTTTACCCCCTTATGAGGATTCTGATGCTGAGGAATCAATTCCATCAGCCTCACCACCAGAGGACTACTCTTTTGGGGAAACTTTACACACCATGAGGGAGCATTTCCATTGGGAAGGCCAGGATTACTCGGAATCCAAGAAAAGGCTCAGAGAATTCCTACTATTGCCTCAACACAGACCCCTTGCTATTCCACCAGTGTTAGATATTGTGGATGGTGTGTATACTGAATCCAGCTTAAATCCTGATTCCTTACCTCCAGCTCCAGTTAAACCAGACCGGTATTAGAGTCCCTGACTCGCACAAATTTCTGTACAAAAGCCCAGTGGCAGACCCAGAAACTATTTCTCAGGGACCCAAAGGGGTTAAGGCCTCATCAGCAAAGAATCCAGTTCCCTCTGACATAAACTCCAGAGCATTAGACAGATGGGGAAAGAAAGTATATACGGCTGCAGCTTTAGCAATGAGAGCTTTAAATTGCCAATTTCACATGCTAAAATGTCAGCAATTTTTGATGTCTCAGTTGAAACAAAAAATGCTTTCAGATACAGATCCTCCTAATTTTAAGGAAATGCAGGACTTATTGCATGCTGCTGAACAAGTGGGAAAACATACTTTGCAATGTGGTTTTGATTCTTTAGAGGCCTCCTGTAGAGCAGCAGTTACAGGCTCTGTCATTAGAAGACATGCATGGTTAAATGAACATACGTTATCAGATCATGTTAAAGCTAAACTACTGGATGCACCTTTGCAGCATGATGTTTTATTTGGCGTCAAAGCAGAAGAGGTATTAAAGAAAATGGAGGATAAGGCAAAATCTATGCAAACAGTGAAGGATTTCTTACAAGTACAGCCTCCTCGATTTAGCAGAAACTGGCCAACAAAGAATTGTTCCTTTCCAGCTACGGACAGACCTCAAAGGGGCATATACAGACGTCCAAGAGGTAGAGGACAACCACAAGGTCCTTACAGGCCTCGACAATGGGGGGCCTCAGGCCAGAAAGAAGGGGAAGACAGACACCAACCTTACAAAAAACAGTCCCAATGACTTCCCACTACAGCTGCCAAACATCTCTCTGTTGGCAGCCCCCTTGGGAGGAAAACTGGCTCTTTTTTATCACAATTGGCATATGATCACCAAAGACAAATGAGTTCTCAATATCGTATCTCAAGGTTACAGGTTCTACTTTCACACTCTACCAAGGTTAAAAGGAATGCCGATTCTGCCACCAAATCAGTGGGCAGAGGCTCAAAAACAAATTACAGCACTCATGAACATGGGAGCTATTCAAAAGGTACCTCCACAGGAACAAGGATTTTACTCTAGACTGTGCCCAGAAATGACAAAGCCTGGAGGCCCATTCTGGATCTTTCTTCTCTAAACACTTACCTGGATGTTCCGAAATTCAAAATGTTGACATTACAGCAGCTTCTTCCCATGCTGGGCAATCAAGCTTGGCTCGTGACCTTGGACCTAAAGGAAGCATACCTGCATGTCCCTATCAGACAAAACTGCAGAAGATACCTCAGATTCATAGCTGGTCCAATGCACTATCAATTCTCTGCACTGCCCTTTGGCTGATCTACTGCGCCCAGGGTCTTCACAAAGTGCCTGGCACCAGTAATTGCATTTTGCAGACAGAGAGGAATTCAAATTTACCTGTACCTGGACGACTGCCTGAATCAAGCAGAGAGCAAAGACATTCTCCTAAAGCATCTGGCGTTTGTAAAAAAGTTAAGTTGCCTGGGGTACACAGTAAACGAAAAGAAATCAAAACTAGTGCCATCACAAGAGATAATATTCCTGGGTGCCAGCTTGAACACAAGGGCCCAGATGGCTTATCTCATGCCAGACAAGCAAGGACAACTGACTCAATACTTTCAATTGATGGCAACAAAGACCCAACTCCCTGCAAGAAAAATTCTGCAGGCCTTGGGCTACATGGCATTTTGCATACTATTAATTCCATATGCCAGACTTGCATATGAGGAAACTACAATGGTACCTAAAGAGCGTATGGTCTCAACACTGTCAAAGTTTGGAAACAGTTATACCACAAATACCTTGCCTTCAGAAGGAGTTTCGATGGTGGGCTCAAGCTTGTCACCTCAACAAGGGTCAGCCTTTTACTCAACCCACGGCCAGGCAAACACTGACAACAGATGCATAAGGATTACGCCTGGGGAGCACACATGGCAGGAAAATGTATTCAGGGCAAGTGGCCCATAGAACAAAGGCATCTTCACATCAACCAAAAAGAGATGCTAGCTGTACAAAATGCCCTTATAGCTTTCAAGGACCTGCTGCATCCAGGACAACTACTACTAAAGACAGACAACACCACAGTTATGCGGTACATAAACAAGCAAGGGGGTACCCATTCCTACCCCCTCTGCAGACAAGCCATGACCTTGTGGAACACAGCCATAAACTATCAAGTTCATCTACAAGCACAATTCCTGCCAGGAGAGAAAAACACACTGGCAGACGACTTGAGCAGAAATATCATGGATCCCCATGAATGGGAATTAAATCCACAAATATTCAGACTGATAACACAAAAATGGTGGAGCCTGGACATAGATCTGTTTGCATCACCAACGAATTGCCAGCTACAGAAATTTTGCACAAAGAGTTACCATCCACAGCATGGAAAGTGGATGACCTCTCATTTAGCTGGAAAAACCTACAAGTATACGCTTTCCCACCTTTGCCTCTTCTTCCAAAAGTACTCATAAAAGCCAAGCAAGAGAAGCCAAATATGATCCTGATTGCACAAGACTGGCCACGCCAGCACTGGTACCCAATCTTAAAAAACTTAGCACAAGAACCACCCAGGATTTTGCCTCAAATACCACATCTGCTGTCTTAGAACAACAATCAGATACTCCACAGCCAGCTAAAGACCTTAAACCTAGCTGCATGGAAGATACCTTAGCCAAACAAGCACTACCTCTCTCCAAAGCAGTTATGGATGTCATCCTGGAGGCCAGAAGGCCCAGTACCAGGAAAGCCTATTCGGATAAATGGAAGAGATTCTGTGCCTGGAACCAGGCTCACAGCCTTGACCCTCCTGTACCAAACATTCCTCAGATACTACAATATTTGACTGAGATGCTGGACAAAGGCCTTTCCTTTTCATCCATAAAGATACACGCCTCTGCCATCTCTGCCCACTACAACACGGATCCACCAATTTTCTCTCATCCCTTGCTAAAACAGTACCTCGGAGGGGCAAAAAACATAAGACCGCCCCATAGAGCACCTACTCCAACTTGGGACCTCAACTTTGTTTTGGAAAAATTGACCTTGCCACCTTTCGAGCCAGCTAGTGCAGCAGAATTAAAATATATCTCTTGGAAAACTCCTCTGCTCCTGGCACTAACATCAGCACGAAGAGTTTCAGAATTACAGGCACTAATGACAGTGAAACCATTCCTTATCTTCCACCAGGACAGGGTGTCTTTACGAACTAACCCTTCTTTTATGCCTAAGGTGGTTTCAAGTGTGTCTCTGAACCAAACTATTCACTTGCCAACTTTTATCCAAAACCACAGAATAAAGGGGAGAGATTACTGCATTCTTTGGACATTCACAGGCAGTTACGCTTCTACTTGGACAAAACCAAAGCTTTCAGAAAATCTGAGCAATTATTAGTTGCATATGCTGCAGGAGCACAGGGAAAAGCCATTTCAAAACGGATAGGACATTGCATACGTTTCTGCTATACACACCATGGAAAACCTGTGCCTACCAGCATTAGATCTCACTCCACCAGGGCCACAGCCACTTAAATGGCCTACCTCAGAGGAGTACCTACCAAGGATATTTTGGAAGCAGCAACATGGAGCTCTGTGCATACCTTCACCAAGCATTACCACCTGCCTCTATACTCCAAATCCAGAGCTGGCCTCACCTCTGCAGTGCTGCAGGGCCTTATAGCCACCCCAAACGCATTATAGTACCAGCCACCCTACCTCAGCTTTGGGATTCTACCCAAGTGTAATGACTGCAGCAGTGCAACATGATGAACATAGTACAGTTTTGTACCTATCATAAATGTAGATGCTCGAGTGTTCACACTGCTGCAGTCCAGGTTACCCTCCCTCCTTCCCCTCTTCACTGCTGGTGCGTACCTAGGTCATTTACCCTTTACTACCTGTGGGGAGTATTTGCTGGTAACTGAAAGTTGTTGTTTGCTTTTCTTACTTATGTTATATTAGCAATTTGAATTGCCTACCTATTTGGGGGCACCTGACATCTGGGGCAAGAAAAACTGAAGAAAATGGCATCGGCTGCAACTTGTATACCCCTGTCGCACTGACGTCAGGGAGGAAGCGACAGCAACCGATGCCGGACCAAGAATTGGGAACTCGGGCCGACTGGGGAACTGCCTGACGGCAGGATAACCCAAGTGTGATGACTGCAGCAGTGTGAACACTCGAACATCTACATTTATGGTAGGTACAAAACTGTACTTTATGGTGGGTACATAACTTTTAATTTTCCTTGGACTGGCATTACTACTGGGGCTATCGTGTATGAGGAAGGTACGTCTGGGTTTCACCTTTATGCCCTACGCTGCGCAAGGAGCATATGTGCGACATATGGCGTATCTTAAAGCAACCTAAGGCTTTTGTATATGGGCCGGATGTCGGGCTGACCTGAGCAGGGAATCCAGATTTAAAGAATACTGCAACAGTGAAGGAAAGGATATCCACTGTTTTGGTAAGATTTTATACAACTGTACTTTCTTGGCTTTTTGAAGTGGAATGTAAAGGGTTGGGGAGTGGCTGTGGGGTTGGTGGGTTTGTGGTAGTGGTGTTGATGTAATGCATGCAGTTAAACTCATTGAGGAAGTCAGTGCATGAGAGTTTTTGTAATGTGTTAGAGGGGCTCACATATACAGATACACGTGCAGGTGTGCTTAGGATGATGATTATTTTCACTTTTCCTGCATTTCAGTTTTTTTCTGTGCATCTGCAATCATTACTAGTGCCTACATTTCAAAGGGAGCCAGTACTTTGAGGTTTAGGAAGTGTAGATCTGATGTTGTCGATCTTCACTCCATCCTTGACATATTGGTTCAGTTCTGACATCGGGACTGACTTGGCCGTTACTACAGCTTGCACCAGACAAAAACTCTAGAGCTTCAGCTCTTCCCAGAAAACCTCAGTTCCTACAGTTTCATCGGAACTGAAGGCCTCTGCTTCTGACACCATGGTGCCAAAAACTTGATCGTCAAGCTGTGAAGAGTACGGATCCGGTACAGATCCGAATCAGCCACATTTTCCAGCATCGGATCAAAGCTCAAAGCTCCTTTCCCACCCATAATGCCTCTGTCTCCCTCCCTCCTCCCCTCAGATCTCGTTTGTCGTGCGTCTAGCTAGCCTCGTGGTCCATTGCTCCAGGTTCCTGGTAAGTGAATTAGTAAATTTCTCTGTTCCTCTTAACTTCTCTTTGGCTCTTTCAGACCCTTTTTATTTCTAATTTCATCCCTACGCCTTGCACACAGATGTCTGTCCTCTAATCCACCAAAAAGAAAAAAAAAGGCCCCTCTCCTTTCCTTTTCTTTCTATCTTACTATAGTAGTGTGTGTGTGTGTGTGTGTGTGTGTGTGTGTGTGTGTGTGTGTGTGTGTGTGTGTGTGTGTGTGTGTGTGTGTGAGCTACATCTGATACCATGACATAGACCCCAAGCCAGGGTTTTGGAAATGCCCAGTGTGTGGCCATAAGCTTCCTTCTTCTGGTGGCCACACTCTGTGAGTGGTTTGTCTAGGGGTCCCACACCTAAACCCCTCCTGTTTTCAATCTGCGCGGGATTCAACCCCCGTGCATTGATCAACAGGAGGAATAAGTTGATCCTGAAGGGCCTCCTTCCTTGGAGGCCTCTTCGTCTACTTCTGCTTTTTCCTCCGACCCAGCCTTTGGGACTCAACCTCCTGCCAAGAGGGATGGGGACGGGGAGAAGCACAAACAAAAAAGGCTGGGACAGGCCCAAGAAGCGGTCCTTTCACTGGGCTTCCTTGACCAAACCTCTGGCTAAGTCTGTCCCGGCTCCCAGACCAGGCTCCCCTCTGCTCAGTTTGCCCCATTTTTCTACAGAGCTGGAGGTTTCTTGGGGCCAATCCCCGGTGCTTCTGCAGGCCCATCTCTGTGGCTTACACTGCCTGGTCCCACCCGCAGCCTTTCTGAAGCCGAGGTGGACAGCATGATGCAGAAATTCATCTGGACCCAGATTCAGATGGGAGTCTTGGTTGCTCCCTCCCCTTCTGGGGCTGGGAACATGCAGTCGCCTTTATGCCAATTGCTCCTTTTCCAATCTGACCTCGGACTTCGGATTCCTTGGGTCCGATGTCCCTCGGCATCAATGGGTTGGCGCTGATGGTATCATGTACCTTGACGCCGACCGTTGCCCTGAGTGTTTTGTCTCTGACTAGCTCAGAGCCAACTGGATCTAGGAGCCGTAGCTTCCACACCAGATCCAAAGGGGTGGTGTTGGGTTCAAGGTTTTTGGAGTCTGCGGCTCGGGTCCGGCTCCCCAGTTGACTCAGAGTTATGGACCCGGCCTTGGTCCTAGCTTTGGGGAATCGTTCTTCTGCTTTCGACGTGATGGAGAGGGTACTGTCTGTTCACTCGAGACCCTTGACGCTATCGTCCTCTGAGTCTGCCCTGGCACCCTCTTTTTCTGGTCCAGATTCTGCCATCCTGCCCCCCTCTGAGACAGCCTGTTGCTTCTACGCCACATGGAGTTCCCCCATGGGAACAGCCAGAAGTTTGTGTTCTCCCCAGAGACCCCACCCCCCCAGGAGCTCCCTTGGAAACATTCTTGTAAAAGGAGGCACTTGGACTCCCTGCCGAAGTCCCTCACAGAAGACACAGACTTAGAGGAAGGGGAGGGTTACCCTCTGATGATGTCTCCTTTGGCAACATCATGGAAATCCTACTCTAGCATGGTGGGGTGGTCTGTACAAAAACCTAAACCAGATGAGTCTGTGTACCTGGAGGTTTTGGCATAGGATTCTCTACCGCCTGGGTGTCCCCTCCCACAGAGTCACCAAGAAAAAGCTCGCTCAGAAGAGCTCTACTGTCCATCCACTGTGCCGAGACTCTTGGGCTATGGACTGTTTCGAGAAGTAGTTTTATGCTTCAGCCACGTTTTGCGGCACATGCGCAGAACTACATGGCACATGTGATCAGACTTTAGCAGGACCTGGTCAAAGCGGTCACTGAGTTTGCCTCAGGGTCCACTTCTGTGGAGGAGAAGGTGTTCTCCTCCTGTATGGCCACCCTCATTTCCATTTCCAACACGTCTGTGAGGCTCCTGTCACATACTACCGAAGGTGCCTCTAGGGTAGCTGGTACAGGCGTTGCCATCAGGCATTCTCAGATCCTTTCAAGGTGTCTTTTACAAATGCCCCGTATGATGGTTCCACCCTTTTTGGAAAAATGGTACGAGATGCATTAGTCCAAAGTGAGAAAGACTGGAAGCTCTTGTCTGCCTTTAGAATCTGCTTCTCGACTCCTCAACAGTCCTTTTCCTAGGATCAGCGGGGGGGGGGTTTGAAGAAGGTGTGGTTCTGGAAGCCTCCTGGCTATTCCCAAGATGCTCAGGACTCTCCCTCCCCCAGAGACCGAGGGGGATATGACAGACGCCGTCCTCACAGCAGAGGGGATCCGAGGAACCAGGGATCTCTGGATTCCTTCCCAGACAGACCCGCGCAACAGCTCTGAAGGGTTACCCGACTATTCGTCTCTGGAGGCAGTCAGGGTACGTCTCTCGCTACACCCAGCAGCCTGGGAGTCAGTTGCAGACAATCGTTCGGTGTTGCAAATCATAACCAGAAGATACTCAGTCCCCTTCTTTCAAATGCCAATCCTGCCCAAACACCTCCTGGAAGTTCCACCTGTGCAGTGGGAGGAAGCAGCAGTGGAAATTTCCAAGCTGCTCGAAAAACAAGTCATCCAGCACGTTCCCCCCAGACCAGTCCAGATCAGGCATGTATTCCAGGTTTTTTTTTAGTGCCAAAGAAGACAGGGGACTTGACAAATCTTGGATCTTTCAACCCTGAACCTGTCACTCTCCAATCTATTCTGCCCTTCCGGTATAAAAAACAACTGGATGTGCTAGGTGGACATCCAGGATGTGTACTACCACATCGAAATGGCCAGGTGCTGTTGGAGGTTCATCTGCTTCAGGCTGGGGGCCAGTCATTACCAGTTCAGAGTGCTACCCTTTGGTCTTAACACCGCCCCCAGGGTGTTTACCAAAAGTGATGGCAGTGGTGGCTACTCACTTGCGGCTGCAGGGGTTCCAGGTCTTCCCCTGCCTAGACGATTGGCTGCCTTCCGCTCCCTCCAGGCATAGATACTTCCAAGCCAGGGGTTTCCTTCTCTAGACCATCCACCAGTTGGGTATAACTATAAATCTCAAGAGGTCCCTGTTGGATCCAGTTCAAGTTCTAGACTTTATTGGTGCTCGGTTAGACACCATTCAGAGCAATGTTTTTCTAACTCCGGACAGACTTCAATCCTTCAGACATAATGTCTTGTACATAGTTCAGTCCCAATATCTCCCTGTGGAGTCCGTTCTTTGGGTGTTGGAGTCCATGGCGGCCATGATCACCCTACTCCCCACGGATCTTCTGCATATGAAGGTTCTCCAATGGATCGTAGCGGTCCAGTGGTCTTTATTAGATCTGCCATTATCCCATCCAGTTCATTTTGTCTTAAGCCTGCAGGGATTCACTCCTCTAATGTCTTAAATCCCTGGATCCTCCTCTGGGTCGCCCGTTTATCCTTCCCACCCCGATGACCATGGTTGTCTCCCTACTCAGGTGGGGGAGGCATTGCATGGGAAGGACAGTCCAAGGTATGTGGTCTTCCCTGGACACCCATCTGCATATCAGCATCCTGGAGATGACGGCAGTGGTGTTGGTGTTGCAAGCTCATCATGCCCATATTCGCCTAGGGATGATTGCTGTCTAGGCAGACATTTCTGTAGTCTGGTACATCAACAAGCAAGAGGGACCCAGGTGTTGTCCCTTTTGTAGTGAAGCTATGAGATTGTAGGAGTAGGCGATCTCCACCAGCTGTTTTCTGCTGGCAAGCATATTCTGGGGATGTCCAGCATTCTGGCAGACAGGCTCAGCAGATCTATTCTGATGCCTTATGAGTGGTCTCTGAATCCTTCATTAGTGGAACAGATCTTTCTAAAGTGGGGTCAGCCTTGCTGCAGTCTCTTTGCTTCTCCTTTCAACGCAAAGTGCAGTGAGTAATTCGCGCTAAACCCTCCTCCGGGGGAGTTTCCCAGAGATGCTCTGGTTCATGCTTGGACCTCTGGCCTTTTGTATGCTTATCCTTCACTTCCTCTGATCCCGAAATTCATACAGAAAGCTCAGTGCCTGGGTAGCTTAGTGATCCACATTGCCCCTTTCTGGCTTTGCTAAGTATGGTTCCCATGGACATTAGATCTGGTTTCAGATCTGATCTCGCATCCCTCAGGGATCCCACATTCAGGTCTAGTCAATCTGAAGTTTAGCTGCTCCAGTTCCAGTGATAGCTAGGACCCATGGGCTGTCTTCTCTTACCGAGAATGACTTATTCACCCTCCAGAGATCTCTTTGCTGGAGAGTTACCTGAAGTACTTCTGCAGTGGTCCAAGGCTCCTTCCTCTTCTTCAGTCCGCTCCACCAAAAGTCTGTCAAATCTGGACGTGGAGAGGCTGGTGAACAAAATTTTGTGGACTAGAGGGCCCTACTGGTCCATCCTCGGCACCAATTCCTTCTGGTTTTGGTGCCAAGACATCGTTTACTCCATTTCAGAATCCTCCTCTGACTTCTTCAGAAGCTTTAGAGTCCTCTGTTCCAGTTCCCCCGGCACTAACTGGGTCGGCTCCAGAGTTGTCCACTTCTGTGGAGCCAGCTGTCACCCTGAGCTCTTTGACTATATTGGAACTGGAGACCTCTCAGAGCTCTGGGTTCCCTGTCGGTTCCGGGGAGCAGGTCTCGACTCCAGGTTTTTTGAGCCATCCTTGCTCCTCGGAGCATCGGCTCAAGTAAGTTCTGCTATGGCTTTGGTCTCGAGGGTTGATTCTTCAGAACAGGAGGTGACCCTGGTTCCAAGGCAGTCTGTCTCGGTTTTAGGCTTCCTTCCCTCTTTGGGGGAACCAGCCTTCGAGGCTATGCAGAAGGCACTTTCTCTTACAGAGATGCAGTCGGCACCTACCCCATGGGAACAGATGCCTCTCTCTACTCCTGATGTTCCTCCAGCCTCTTCACTGGGACAGCAGGTGCCGAAACCTCAGGTTTTTACAGCCACAGGTCTTATCCTCAGATACCTCCCCAGACTGTTCCCCTGAGGAGGTCCCTCACAAAAAGACATGCAAGAGGAAGCACTTGGATTCCCCTCTGGAATCTATCACTGAAGATACAGACTTCAGTGAGGGGGATGGGTCCCCTTGGACGCCACCGGATGATGTCTCATTTGGAGACATCCTGGAAATCCTTAAACAGAGGGGTGACTGGAAGTCCCAGAACCCTTCCTCTGAGGAATCTGTTTACCTGCAGGCTTTTGGCACCTGCCCGTCTACCTCTTGGGTGATTCCGCCTTCTGCTCATCTCATTCAGTTGACTTCATAGCTGGCATGGAAAGCCCCTGATTCTGTCAAGCCCATCCCCAAGGGACCAGACAAGATACTATCTGCTCCTAAAGATAAGCAATTTTGTGCCAAGGGTCTCACAGTCCATGCTATGGACATTACGGCAGCCACCAAAAAAGAACTATCTGAGGAAAGTTCTCTGTTCATCGTCCCAATAGAGATTCTCTGGCTAAGGACAGGTTTGGGAAGTGGGTATATGCTTCATCGATCTTCACTACAAGGTTGTTGAACTACTTGGCACATTTCACCAGACTCTAAATGGATTTGATCAAGGAGTTGTTGGATACCCTGTTGGGAGCTGTAGCTGATAAAGTACACGAGAAAGTTACTTCTCAGTTGGCCACCCTGGAGTCTGTTTCCAACTCGTCCATGAGGCTGATTGCCCAAACAGCTGAAGGGGAGACGAGAGCAGTGGGTACAGGCATAGCTATTAGGAGACACACCTGGATGTGCCTTTGTGAATTTGCAGAACCATTCCAGTCTTTGTTAATCAATGCTCCTTTTGATGGAACATCCTTGTTTGGTCCAAAAGTGAAAGAGACTTTGTCCAGGTGTGAGAAAGCTGGTAAGACCTTGTCTGCTGTGGGCATATGTTTTTCCACCCCAAAGGAGTTGTGGAAAATTGTGATTCAAAAAATCCCGAGGGCCTTTCCAGGACACGTGGAGGGAGTTCCCCCAGGGGCAGAGGTGGAAGCAAAATGGAAGATGCCATCCTCTTGGCAGAGGTGGTCCACAAAACCAGGGCTTTCAGCGTTCCTGAACGGAGGCCCCGATTGTCTTCCTCTGGAAGTAGTCGGGGATGATTATCCTTTCACCTAATTGCCTAGCTAGTCATAAGATTCCTGAGTGCAGTGGATCGTATCCAAAGGCTATACCATTCCCTTTTCTCAACCTCCCCCGTTTCCAAAAAAAATCCCCGATGTTCCACCCAATCAGAGGGATTCAGCAGTACCAGGAATTCAAAAACTGCTGGACAAAAGAGTCATCTAGCAAGTCCCACCAGACCAAGAAGGATCCAGAATTTACTCAAGATTTTTTAGTGCAAAGAAAGACAGGGGACTGGAGACAATACTGGATCTCAGTATACCAAACAAATCAGTTCAACAAAGTTCTGGATGGTCACAGTACAGTCAATTCTTTCCTTTCTAAAGAAAGACGACTGGATATGCTCTATAGACCTTCAAGATGCGTATTACCACATAAAAATGGACAACTGCGCCACAAGGTTTCTCCACTTCCAGCTGGGAGCCAGTCATTAGCAGTTCAGAGCACTGTCCTTTGGACTCATCACAGCCCCCAGTGTGTGCACCAAATGCGTGGCAGTAGTAGCAACTCACTTGAGACTGCAAGGATGACAAGTGTTTCTGTACTTGGATGACTGGCTCATAACCGCTTCGACCAAGCATCAGCTGGAATTAGCCAGGGACTACATTCTCAGTATCTGTTCCCATCTGAAGATTACGGTAAATTTACAAAAGTCTTACACAACATCAACACAAACCTTGGAATTCATAGGAGCATTGTTAAACACTCAGACATCAATAGCTTCTCTTCCTCCAGACAGATATCAGACTTCTGAGTCAGATGCAGCTGTTACTTTCCAGAAAGAATGTTCCAGCACATTTAGTACTTTAAGTTCTAGGCTTGATGACAGCTTCCATAACCTTAGTGCCGTTAGCCAGATTACATATGAGAATTCTGCAATGGATGCCAGCCTCCCAATGATCTGTCCTTCATCACCTGTTGTCAGATCAAGTACTGATTACCAACCATTGCAAAATGGACCTTCTTTGGTGGATACAGTCCCACCAAGTTTTTCAGGGTCGTCCCTTTGTCCTTCTGGAACCCACATCCATAGTGACCACGGATGCCTCCCAGATGGGGAGGGGGGAGCATTTTCTGGGCAAAACTGTCTAAGGCCCTTCGTCTGCAGTGGAGAACAACTTGCACATCAGTGTCCTGGAGATAAGAGCAGTGCATTTTTGCATTGTAAGCATTTCAAACAGTTCTTCCTTAAGGAAAGATTGTAGTCCAAACAAGCAAAATGTCAGTGGTTTGGTACATCAACAAACGAGGGGGAACCAGATCTTACCCCCTTTGTTGAGAAGCCCTCAGAGTGTGCCAGTGGGTGATATTCTCCAACTACTTTCTAATAGCAGTGCACATTCCAGAGAGTTCCAAAGTGATTGCAACAAGCTGAGCAGATGCATCCTTCAGCCTCACGAGTAGTCTCTCATTCAAAAAGTGGCGAAGATGTTCTTGCACCATTGGGGTCAACCTTGTTGCGATCTTTTTGCTTCTCCCCTAAACAACAAATACAGCAACCACTTAGCTCTGATTCCTCATCCAGGAAACTCTCCTAGAGATACTGTTCTCCACAACTGGCCCCCCAGTCTCCTATATTCTCCCCTCGATAACTGTAATTCCCAAATTCCTGCAGAAGGCATTCAGGTTGAAGAACAAAGTGATCCTCATTGCCCCCCTTTGGCCTCAACAAGTTTGGTTCCCCTTTCTTTGGCTTTATCTAATTCAGCATCCATGGATTCCGGACCCAGAGCCAGATTTTCTGTCCCATCTGGTCAGTCTTGTCTTATTCACACAAACCTCCTGAACCTCAAGCTGACTGCGTGGTTCCTCCAATTCCATTAATTGCCAGGCATCCATATATTTCTTCTTCAGTATAAAAAATCATTCTGTCATCTCACAAAGTTTGTACTAGAAAGCTTTACACGAGTAAATGGAAAAGATTTACAGTTTTGGCCATTGAAAAGCAAACTGATCTTTTTTCAGCATCCATAGAAGTAGTTCTAGATTTTCTAGCCAATCTGTTCAATAAGGGGGGCTTTTCCATCCACTGTCAAAGTTCAGCTAGCTGCTATTTCAGATTTCAATAATGGTTTGGATGAACGATCCTCAGCTTCTCATAGACTTTGCAAATCTTTCCTAAGAGTACTCTTCTGCTAAAACCCATATAAAGACCCGACACCTCCATGGGACTTGAAGTTAGTTTTACAAGCTGCGATGCATCCTCCTTTTGAACCCTCACCAGAACGTGACCTAAATTTTTTATCATGGAAGACGCTCTTCTTGGTAGCCATTACCTCTGCCAGAAGAATTTCAGAGATCCAGGCTACATCAGAAACTCTCTATCTTATTTTCCATAATAGTATCATTGTGAACCAACCCCTTTTTCTTACCTAAAGTTGTCTCAGAAACAAGCATTAATCAGACAATTAATGTGCCAGTTTTCTTCCCCAACTATTCTTACATAGGGGAGTATGCCTTGCATTTACTAGATATGCATAGACAATTACAATTCTATCTTTACAGAACAAATAGCACAAGACAATCTAATCAATTACTTATCTCTTTCCCTAGATCAAAATTGGGCATTGCAGTCACCAAGACTACTCTTTCAAAATGGCTGACAGACTGCGTTTCATTCATTTAAAATAAAAATAATTTGACTCTGACAAAACCAGTCAAAGCTCATTCAAAAAGGTCTACAGCCACTTCAGCTGTTTTTCTAACCAGAACTTCAATGGATATTTGTGCAGCAGCTACTTGGGCTACTCCCCATACCTTTATTACTCATTATAAGTTGGATCTGGTCTCGAGGGGATGCACGTCCTTTGCCTGGATGGTGCTCAAGAACATTCTTCCATAGTGCCACCCAAGTTTTCAGGTAGCTGGGGACTCTTCATTCCATTCTTACCAGATGGGATGAAGATGGACAACATCAGAAAAAGAATTTATGTACTCACTATAATGTTCCTTCTATGTTGCATATATTCATTCATAGGTAGGTACTAGGCTATTGGCCCTAGGGCCTGTATAAGCCTAGCCCAAAAATGTACCCTGGCTTTCACCATCCAAGAAAATTATTTTCCTGTGCCCCTGTCGAGCAGAGCCACAGAAAGGGGTTTTTTTTTTTTT